>NC_081793.1:10769957-11069957 GCF_963082965.1 Carassius carassius | reverse complement strand
AGGTTGGAAGCCTAACACACATTGGAATGGGGTAAGTTGGGTGGAGGGCTTCCTTAGGGAATTCTGGGCGTATTCGGCCCACATGAGGTATTCGCTCCAGTCCTCCTGATGGAGGTGACAGTAAGCTCGTAGGAAGCGGGAGAGTTCCTGATTCAGCCTCTCCACTTGTCCATTGGATTGCGGGTGGTACCCTGACGTGAGGCTGACGTTGACATTTAACTGAGACCAGAGGGACCTCCACACACGGGACGTGAATTGGGGTCCCCGATCCGAGATTATGTCTTCGGGCAAACCATAAAATCTAAAGACCTGGTTGAGCAAGGCTTGAGCCGTCTCCCATGCAGTGGGAAGTTTGGGAAGCGGAATGAGGCGGCATGACTTTGAGAACCGGTCAATGATGGTGAGGATCACGGTGTTGTGGTGAGAAGGGGGCAAGTCAGTCATGAAGTCGACGGCCAGGTGGGACCATGGTCTTTCTGGGATAGGGAGAGGCTGGAGCAGACCGGCAGGGCGCTGGCGTAGGGATTTGGTTTGGTTGCATGTGACACATTCCTTGACGAAGGTTAGAATCTGTTGAGTCATGGAAGGCCACCAGAACTTATTGAGAACGAGTTCCCTGGTCGCCTGGACGCCGGGGTGGCCGGCGCTGGGATTCTCGTGGATCAGTGTCAGTACGCGATGCCGTAGGGGAGCGGGGACGTAGGTCAGTCCAGGAGGGCATTCCGGAGGAGCAGGGTTTGTTTCTAGGGCCTCAGTGATCTCGGCCATGATGTCCCATTGCACGGGGGAGACGATCTGGGAGATGGGAATGATGGTAGCCGGAGAGGTGTCTGATTGGGACAAGTCGTATTGGCGGGAGAGTGCGTCCGCCTTACCGTTCTTGGACCCGGGCCGATAGGTTATAGTGAAGAGAAACCTGGAGAAGAATAACGACCATCTGGCCTGGCGGGCATTGAGACGTCTGGCGGTTCTCAAGTACTCCAAGTTTTTGTGGTCGGTTAGAATGAGAAAGGGCATGGTCGAGCCCTCCAACCAGTGTCTCCATTCCTCCAGGGCCGCTTTCATGGCCAACAGTTCTCTGTCCCCGACGTCATAATTACGTTCCGCGGGATTGAGTTTGCGAGAGTAGTAGGCACACGGGTACAATTTCTCTGGGGTTCCCTGGCCTTGTGACAGTATTGCTCCGATACCTGTGCTGGAGGCGTCCACCTCCACAGTGAACTGACGTCGGGGGTTTGGGTGTTTCAAGATGGGAGCCGAGGTGAAACGAGTCTTCAGATCTTGGAACGCTTTCTCGCAGAGCGTAGACCATGCCAGCTTATTGGATCCACCTCCACTGCGAGTGAGAGAAGTTAGAGGAGCTGCTACTTGACTGAAACCCCGGATGAATCTTCGATAGAAGTTGGCAAACCCCAGGAAACGTTGGAGGTCCTTGACGGTTTGGGGACGAGGCCAGTGTAGCACGGCGGAAACCTTGCTGTCATCCATCGTGACTCCCTCAGCAGAGATGATGTATCCTAAGAAGGAGACGGTGGAGAGGTGGAAGGCACACTTAGAGAGTTTGGCGTACAGCTGATTCTGGATTAATCTTTGGAGCACAGCTCGTACGCGTTGAACGTGTTCAGACAGGGTGTCGGAGTAGATCAGTATGTCGTCAATGTAGACTATGACGCACTTGTTGAGCATATCTCGGAAAATATCGTTGATAAGGGCCTGAAAGACGGAGGGACTGTTGGACAGACCGAAGGGCATGACCAGATATTCATAGTGGCCAGTCGTCATGGAGAAGGCCGTCTTCCACTCGTCACCTGCCCGGATGCGAATGAGATTGTAGGCGCATCTCAGGTCGAGCTTGGTAAAGATACGGGCAGTGCGGAGTTGTTCCAGGGCTGAGGGTACCAAGGGTAGGGGATAACGGTACTTGGTGGTTACTTCGTTGAGGGCTCGGTAGTCGATGCAGGGACGCAAGGATCCGTCTTTTTTTTTTTACGAAGAAGAAGCCCGCCGAGGTAGGTGAGGTGGAGGGTCGGATGAACTCCTTGGCGAGTTCTTCGTCGATGTATTGCTGCATGCTCAGAGTCTCGGGTTGGGACAGGGGGTATACACGACCCTTGGGGAGCGTGGCTCCAGGTAAGAGCTCGATGGCACAATCCGTGTCCCGATGAGGTGGAAGCTGGGTGGCCCGGGATTTGCTGAATGCCGAGTGGAAATCCCAGTAAACCTCGGGAAGGTCCTGTGGGGGTTGACCTTCAGGTTGGGGAACTGGGACCACGTGATGGTTCCTCTGTGGGGATTTGAGACACCGCTGGAGACAAGATTGGGACCACTGGATGATGTCCTGATCCTTCCAGGAAATTTGTGGATTGTGGAGGGTGAGCCAGGGGTGGCCAAGAATAATGGCGTGGTGAGGTGATTGAGTGACATGGAGCTGGATGGTCTCGGTGTGCAGGGAGCTGGTGATCAGTGTGATGGCCTCAGTGATGTGGTAGATCTTTCCAGCACCTAGTGGTCTTCCATCCAGGGCTGCCACCGCCATAGGAGGGTCACATGGAACAAGAGATATGCGATGGCGATTAACAAAGTCTTGGTCAATAAAGTTACCGGCCGCCCCTGAGTCAATAAAGGCTTTAGTCTTGATGTGGCGGCCGTGGATGATCAAGCACACATCCAACAAGAGAGAGGGTGACAAGGAATTGTGGTTTACCCGAGTGCTGGTGGTTCTAGGAGGACGAGCGGAACATTGAGCTCGGAAGTGACCAGACTGACCACAGTAGAGGCATAGACGATTTCTCATCCTTCTCTCGCGCTCCTCATCAGAGAGGCGGAAAATCCCACTTGCATGGGCTCCTCCAGGGCGTGAGCCGAAGACTGGGGTGAGGCGAGAGGTAATCGTGGTTGACGACTCCTGCGAGAGCGGAGCAGATGGTCCAGTTTGATCGCCAAGTCTTGCTCTCATCCCGACAAGCAAGCTCAGCCTGCAGGTCCGTGCGAAGCCCTCGACGGAACATGGTCATAAGGGGTTTTCCTTCCCAGCCCGCCTGGGCTGCTAGCGTGCGAAACGTGAGAGCGTAATCCGCAGCGGTGGAAGATCCCTGGCGAAGGTTTAATAGTTCCTCCTCCGCCTCCTTGCCATCCTCAGCGTGGTCAAACACCTCCCGGAATTTGGTGAGAAAGTGCTGATACGACGGAAAAACCATCTGCTGGCCCTCCCACAAAGCCGTTGCCCAGCTCAAGGCCTTACCGGTGAGAAGGGTGCAGACGAGGGAAACCTTGCCATCCTCTGTCACTGAGCCCGGCGGCAGCGAGTTCACATAGATGGCACACTGCATAAGAAAGCCCCTGCACTTGCCTGGGGAGCCGTCATATTTCTCTGGAAGTGCCAAGCGGGGTGCGTGGATTCCCGTGGTAAAGACCGCGGAAGGCGGCGCGGTGGGGCCTGCAGTGAGATCTTGTGGCACAGCCTGTGGGAGCGACCGCATAGACCGCACCAATTCCTCGGTCATGGTGGTCAGCCGATCTAACTGTTGGTGATGCACAGTCAACAGGGAGGCTTGTCGTGTCAATTCAGTAACCACTCGATCTAAAGCCGCTGGATCCTGAGGTGGCGAAGTCTTCTGTAACACGGAGTCAGAGACATTCGAATCCATCCGCAAGGCTTTATTTATAATCGTCAACAGGCAGGAATAATCACCAGAAAACAGGAACAACGTAGGTAATCCGGAACACAGTTCAATAGATAGGCAATGGTCGCAATGGCAGGCAGCAGTAATCGTCAACGGGGTACACAGTCCAGAGTCATACACAGAAAATCCAACACAGAAATAAACGCTCAGAATTACGACCATAGGGAACGATAAGACTTCGCAATGAACAAAGAAAGTCTGCGCCTATAAAGGCAATAACTAATGAGATGATAAGCCACAGCTGAGACTGAAAAGTACTGGGTCCGTGTGAGAAAAGAGTCCGGGCGGAACTAATATTCGGGTGATGGTTCCCGCTGTGTTCGGTCAGAAAGGGCCACAGAGGCGCTATTAGTGACACCATCGTCACTGAAGATGAATGCGAAGAGGAGAAAATAGGCAGCGCAAGATCACTGTCCAAGATGCGCAAAGTACTGGAAAGAATATCCTAAATAATGAGTTTTATGAATGTGTTTTTGAGGGGAACTGACTATCTTTAAAAAGGGTTGGTTGGAATTTTATTTTCATCTTGCCTCCGTATATTAAAGTGGTGTTTATAAGTGCAGTGCTGCTGTGTTTACAGAGGTAACCAAGGAAACACTGTATTGCTGCTGTTCTATAAGCAACACCTGCTGTCAGAGAGTGAATGTGTTCCTCATTATGCCCTCAATATATATATATATATATATATATATATATATCGCATCATGGCTGAGGGTGAGATGAGTATGGCGGTGTGTTGGTGCCAAAATGAACAGGGTGATCTAATAGATTGGGAGTCTGATCTGGAGATCGAACTGCACCCTCTCCTCTCTCCGTTGTCTCTGCTGGTCCCGTCGAGCCCTCCTCCATCCTTGGTTCCCTCGTCTAGCCCTGAGGGGGCTTCCGATCCTCCAGGGCCCGCTCCTCGAAAGTGCCCTTCAGTTATCGCTCCTCGAAATTGCCCTCCATTGCCCGCTCCTCGATAGAACCCGCCCTCCCACCCACTCCTCCCTCCTCCACTGCTGTCATCTAGCAGCTCCTCTGCTCGCCCCTCAACCCACCAACATTGTGGTGCGAGCCCCGCGGGACTGCCACCTTCCAGCATCGCTAGGGGCCGAAGAAACCCATACCTCCATGTCCAGCCTCCGAGGCCCAGACTCCACTTCGGCCCATAGAACCAGCGGCTCTACCTCAGCTCATATTATCATATTACAATTATATTTTTTATTTTTTTTATTTTTTTTTTGTGGCAGGGCCAGTGAAAATGTCGGCAGGGCAAGTAAAAATTTCAACCACTGGCCAGGGCAGGTAGCAAAAAAAAAGCCTTAGTGCTGAGCCCTGGAAAGATAGATAGATAGATAGATAGATAGATAGATAGATAGATAGATAGATAGATAGATAGATAGATTTGTACTTACCTGCATGAGGTAGAAAGGAGGAGCAACAGTTGGGTGTGTGTTAATGTAGTAAACAGCCAACAGGGTCAAGAACACCAGTAGAACCAGAGCTGCCACCACACCTGCAATGATGGCTGTGTGTTCTGGTGCTTCCTCACCTGAAAGTGTGAAAGTAAAATGATTTAAACAGGAAAAACCTTTTTATTTACAATTTGAAGTATACAGCAATTTTACAATTCATAGAGCAAGTATTAGATGTTCAAAAGTTTAAATCAACACTTATCAAGCACATATGACATAAACAAATGATTCAGCTCAGCATATATATCAGGGGTGGCAAACGTCAGTCCTGGAGAGCCGCAGCCCTGCAGAGTTTTGCTTTAACCCTAATCGAACACACAAGGTCCTAATCAAGGTCTGAAGGGTTACTAGAAAGCTACAGGCAGGTGAGTTTTAAGTAGGGTTGGAGCTGAAGTCTGCAGGGCTGATATATATGGTGAATCACAAGCAAAACTATAAAGTATATATCAATGCAACACCAAGTAGAATTTTTATCTTTGAAACAGAGACTGAATTTAATATAATATTTATTTGGTCCCGGGCCTTATTCTGACATATCAGCAGGGATGCATGATTATTTTGCTCATTAATCTGGAACACTGGTTCTCTATCAGACTCTCAAGAGACTGAGCAGATGGTCCAGGTTGACCAATGACAGCATCAAGAAGGTGGATGGCTCCTTTGTCCGATCGGTGGACGACACACCTGCAGCAGTCGCAGGAGCATTTTCAGCAGCTCCTTAACCATGACCAACTGTGCAGACTGGCGGCAGAGCCACCACGTGTAGAGCCTGTTCACAGATTAGGTGCAAGCCATCGTAAGCCATCATTATTTGAAGAATGGAAAGGCACCTGGCTTGGGCCACGTGAAAGCTGAAGCAATCAAGGCTGGTGGAAAAGTTCCACAAGGCCGTCTCCACATCCTCATGAAGCTAATCTGGCAATCTGAACAAATCCTATCGACCTGGAAGAAATCCGCAATTGTGCCTATCTTTAAGCAAGGCAACAGTCATGAAGGTTAGAACAACGACTGCATTAGTCTACTGTCTAGCATTGCTAAAGTCTTCATGAAAGTCATCCAAACATGGCTACAGCGACATAGGGAGCAGACAAGCTGCGAGGAGCAAGCCAGATTCCATCCTTTCTGAGGCTGTTGTTGTTACGGATCACTCGGAGACAGAGGAGTAACAGATGAAAGATGTAGTTTATTAAATGGACACAAGCAGAGGAGAGGGAAGTAAGGAGTGGATGGGTGCTGGGATCCGTGCCGGGAAGGAGGGTACCACACACACGCACCGTGGGGTCTTTGGGAGGATCTTGGAGGTAATCCTTGGAGAGAAGACGGAAGAAGAGACTTCGGAGGTTATCCTTGGAGAGAAGGTAAAGAGGAGTTAGTCCTAATAGTTAGCGCAGGAATGATCTTGTCGCGAACGTGACCGGACAATGACTGAGTGCGTGTGTGTGGCTTTTGTGGTGCTGAGGTGGATGAAGGTGATGCGGATCAGGTGGTGGTGATTAGTACTCAGGTGAGGGTGTGCATCGTGATTGTGTGGAGGAGGAACCTGGCGTGTTTGTGACAGTACCCCCCTCCCCAGGGCCCGCTCCTGAGGGCCGGGGACCCCGACGTCGTGGTGGGCGTCCTCTACCCCTGGGAGCTGGTCGGTTGGGGTGTCTTGAGTGGAAGGTATCCAGCAAGGAGGGGTCCAAGATGTCGTTGCGTGGGACCCAGGAGCGTTCCTCTGGACCGTAGCCTTCCCAGTCCACTAGATACTCAAGCTGCCCACCACGCCGCCGGGAGTCCAGGATGTCCTTGACCGAGTAGACTGCGCCGTCATCTAGGAGGAGAGGGGGGGGGGCTTCCCTCTCGCCAGGTTCTGTGGAGGGAAGAACAGAAGGATGGTGAGGTTTCAGGAGTGAGACATGGAATGTGGGGTGAATCCGGTACTCGGGAGGAAGCTGCAGTTTGTAGGTGACCGGATTGATCTGCTGAGTGATAGTGAACGGGCCAATGAATCTGGGACTAAGCTTGCGGCAGGGTAGACGCAGGCGGATGTCCCGGGTAGACAGCCCGACCTTCTGACCGGGTTGGTACTGGGGGGCTCGGAACGGCGAAGGTCGGCTGCCGTCCTGCGTCTACGGAGCGCCCGTAGAAGTTGGTGATGGGCCGCGTCCCAGACCCTCTCGCTCTCCCGGAACCAATAGTCGACCGCGGGAACGTCAGAGGGCTCTCCAGACCAGGGGTGGCTGGTAGCCGAGTACGCACTGGAAGGGTGTGAGTCCGGTGGTGGGTTGACGGAGGGAGTTCTGTGCGTACTCGGCCCACCCCAGGAATTGGTTCCAGGAGTTCTGGTGGCCGTGACAGAAGGTACGGAGGAAGCGTCCGATCTCCTGAACCTTCCTTTCCGTCTGCCCTTTGGACTGCGGGTGGTAGCCGGAGGACAGGCTGATGGCCACACCTAGGAGGGAGTGAAATGCTTTCCATTCCCGGGAGATGAATTGGGGGCCCCGATCCGACACTATGTCCTCTGGGATGCCGAAGTACCTGAAAACACGGTTAAACATCAGTTCTGCCGTTTCCATGGCAGTGGGGAGACCCTTCAGAGGAAGAAGACGACATGCTTTAGAAAATCTTTTCACAACAATCAGAATACATGTGTTATTGTCAGAGGGAGGAAGGTCGGTCATGAAATCCACTCCCAGGTGTGACCACGGGCGGTTGGGGACGGGCAGAGGATGGAGTTTGCCAGATGGTAGATGGCGAGGACTCTTGGACATGGCGCAGCTGTTACATCCACTCACGTACCTTCTGACATCCGAGGCCATGTTGGGCCACCAGAAGCGTTCCCGTAGCAACGAGAGGGTTTCATTGACCCCCGGGTGACCAGTGCCAAGTGATGTATGGGTGGCATGGATGAGAGGAGTGCGACGTGTCCTGGGGATGTACTGGTGCCCTGGTGGGCAACCCGGCGGAGCGTTGGCAGGAGTTTCGGCTGGAGGTAGGGTTTCGGCAGACCAAGTGATAGGGGCAACAATAACTTTGTCTGGGAGTATGGGTTCGGGGTTCTCAGACCTCTCTTCGGGTGAGTAACATCTGGACAGAGCATCGGCCTTGACATTCTTTGCCCCAGGGCGGTACGTGATGGAGAACTGGAAGCGGGTGAAGAATAGCGCCCAGCGGGCTTGTCTGGGGTTGAGTCTCTTGGCTGCCCTAAGGTATTCCAGGTTTTTGTGGTCAGTGAGAACTTGAAAGGGGTGTTTGGCTCCCTCCAGCCAATGTCTCCACTCCTCCAGGGCAAGCTTGATGGCAAGTAGCTCCCTGTTGCCAATGTCGTAGTTCACCTCCGCCGGGTTGAGCTTCCTGGAGAAGAAGGCACATGGATGGAGGCGGCTGGGCGTCCCCTGCTACTGAGACAGGACCGCACCCACTCCGGTGGTAGAGGCGTCCACCTCCACGACGAATGGTAAATCTGGGTTAGGATGCACAAGGTGTGGGGCGGTCGTAAAGGCCAGCTTCAGGGCCTGGAAGGCTTCGGTGGCGGCTGGAGTCCAAGACAGGGACTTGGGCTTCTGACGAAGGAGGTTGGTTAGAGGACTGGTGATGGTACTAAAGTTCTGAATGAATTGTCTGTAGAAGTTTGCGAAGCCCAGGAATCGCTGTAGTTCCTTGATGGTGGTAGGAACGGGCCAATCCCGGACGGCGCTTACCTTCCCCTCGTCCATCCGGATGCCACTGCGGTCGATGGTATAGCCAAGGAACTGCACTGAGGGCTGATGGAATGAGCACTTCTCTGCTTTTAGGTAGAGCTGGAAGTCCCTCAGGCGTTGCAGGACCTCCGCAACGTGGCGTCGATGTTCGGCCTGGCTCCGGGAATATATCAGGATGTCATCGATATACACTAGGACAAATTGATGGAGGAAATCCCGGAGCACCTCATGCATGAAATCCTGGAATACGGAGGGGGCGTTTACTAGCCCATACGGCATCACGCAGTACTCGTAGTGGCCAGTAGGGGTGATGAAGGCGGTCTTCCACTCGTCCCCCTCGCGTATCCGGATGAGGTTATACGCGCTGCGGAGGTCCAACTTGGAGAATACAGTGGCACCACGGAGATGTTCTAGGGCCGCTGGGACGAGGGGAAGAGGATAGCGAAACTTCTGAGTAATTTTATTCAGGGCTCTGTAGTCGATACATGGCCGCAAACCTCCATCCTTCTTGGCCACGAAGAAGAAACTCGAAGCAGATGTATCCTTGATCCAGCGCCTCCCTGATGTAATCCTCCATGGCCTTCTCCTCGGGAACGGATAGGGGATAGATCCGTCCCCTAGGCACTGGTTCACCCAGCAGCAGATCTATGGCACAGTCCCATGGCCGGTGTGGAGGCAGCTTGGAGGCCCGCTTCGGGCAGAAAATATCACTGAAGGGGGCGTAGCACTGGGGTATGGAGATGGATTGGTTGACGACAGGACTTTCAATAGAGGTGGTGTAGACTGGTAGTGATTCGGAGGGACGTTCCACGGGAACTGGACAGCCGGAGATACAGGATTGAAAGCAGGCTTCGCCCCACTTCAGGATTTCTCCGGTCTTCCAGGAGATTACCGGGTTATGCTGCTCCAACCACGGGTGCCCTAGGATGACGTCAGCGGTGGAATCCTCCAGAACCAGCAGATGAATGTTCTCATGGTGAAGGAGTCCAGTTTGGAGAGAGATTGGACCCACGCAGTGGCGTACATACTTCTTGCTTAACGGCCTGCCGGTGATGGTGTGGATTTGGTAAGCGGCCGCCGTGGACGAGGTTGGGAGACTGAGTTGACGGCAGAGGGCGCCGGAGATGAAGTTGCCGGCTGACCCAGAATCGAGGAGTGCGGAAACTGGAAGAGACACATCAGCCGCAGTAAGTGTCACAACAGTGGTGAGTGGTTTCATAGAATATCGTGAAGGAAGGATGGCACTCACCATGGGACGAGGAGGACGGACGGGGCACCCAGCTATGGTATGCCCCGGAGCTGCACAGTACAGACAAAGATTCTGGGCCAGCCGTCTTTGACGCTCCGCCATAGTGAGGCGGTAGGAGTCCACGACCATGGGCTCGCTGGCTGGTTCTGGGGAGCTGACGTTCTCTGGCCGGCAGAGCGGAGAGGAGGAATGCGCCTGGCCCTGGTGCTCTTCTAAGCACGACTGCATACGAGTGGCGAAGCGGATGGACAGCTGGATGAATCGCTCGAGGCCGATGGTATTCTCGTATGCAGCGAGATGCAACCGCACTCTGGGCTCCAATCCTTGGCGATAGGTAGTGAGAAGGGCCTGTTCGTTCCATCCACTAGAGGCCGCCAGAGTCCTGAACTGCAAGGCATAATCATTGACAGACATATTCCCTTGTTTCAAGTTGTATAATCTCTCACCTATAGAGGAGTCCCAGGCAGGTTTGCCGAAAACTTCCCGGAAGTGTTTGATGAAGCTAGAATATGACTGGGTTACAGGATTATTCTGGGTCCAGAGAGAGTCTGCCCATTGTAAAGCCTTGCCTTGTAACTGGGAGATAATGAAAGCTACCTTGGCTCGATCCGTAGGGTACGAGAGCGGTTGCATCTCCAGGACCAGTGAACACTGAAGCAAGAATCCGCTGCATTCCTCCTCCGAAACAGAGTAGGGCACTGGCCGTGCCATGGGACTGGCCTGCACGGCAGGTGAAGGAGGGATGATAGGATCCGCGGAAGTGCTCGCTGGTGGTGGTGATGCAGGTGCTGACATAAGTGTACGGCGGAGTGCATCTACTAATTCCTGGAAGGGATCCGTGAGGCTCATGCTTGTGTCTCTCGGTGCTGGTCCGGTCATCTGTTACGGATCACTCGGAGACAGAGGAGTAACAGATGAAAGATGTAGTTTATTAAATGGACACAAGCAGAGGAGCGGGAAGTAAGGAGTGGATGGGTGCTGGGATCCGTGTCGCGAAGGAGGGTACCACACACACGCACCGTGGGGTCTTTGGGAGGATCTTGGAGGTTATCCTTGGAGAGAAGGTAAAGAGGAGTTAGTCCTAATAGTTAGCGCAGGAATGATCTTGTCGCGAAAGTGACCGGACAATGACTGAGTACGTGTGTGTGGCTTTTGTGGTGCTGAGGTGGATGAAGGTGATGCGGATCAGGTGGTGGTGATTAGTACTCAGGTGAGGGTGTGCGTCGTGATTGTGTGGAGGAGGAACTTGGCGTGTTTGTGACAGTTGTGACCAGATAGTTTTTTTTTTTGCCAGCTGAGAGAATTTATTGTGCCAAGAGTTTGTTCAACATCCATGCTTGTTAGGCTTCCACTCATTTAAGAGAGTCATCCTCCGCTCTCCAGAGCTCCGTCTTTGGCAATAATATGAGTTTGTAGGCTCTTTCTTTTTAAGCCTTTTTGCGTTGAGTGTAGCTACGTCTCCTCTTGGTTTAGAGAGTCGTTATGCTGAGACCTCCACTCTTAAGAGCTCCTAAACTAAAAAAAAAAAAAAATAATGGGGGAAGTCGTGGCCTAATGCTTAGAGAGTCAGACTCTGAATTGTGGGTGTGGGGAGTGCATGTACAGCGCTTTCTCCACCTTCAATACCACGAATGAGGTGCACTTGAGCAAGGCACCGAACCCCCAAATGCTCCCCGGGCGCCGCAGCATAAATGGCTGCCCACTGCTCCGGGGTTGTTCACAGTGTGTGTGTGTGTGTTTACTGCTCTGTGTGTGCACTTTGGATGGGTTAAAAGCAGAGCACGAATTCAGAGTATGGATCACCATACTTGGCTGTATGTCATGTCACTTCACTTAAATTTTTCCCCTATCACCCTCTAGAGGATGCGCGTGGAGTACCATTTCGAAAGGGAATGTCTCAGGTTACACATGTAACAATGTTTACCTGAGAATAGGGAACAAGATGCTTTGGCATCATGCCTGTGTCTCCTCAGACAAAGAAAAGAGGACAATATATTCCACAGGTTCTCTTTTATACCCGCAGTCACACATTTGTTTACATCACAGGCTTTGGCCTGCCAATGTCATGTTCATTGTCGTTTTTTTCATTCATACTTCAGACACCTGACACACTGACAATTCTTTCATCCCGGGAAATGAAAATACATTCAAACACATACAAATAATTTGTAATCATAACTTTAAATAAATAGTAATAACCATCATCATCATCAGTTTCTGACAATTGCGTTTTGTAAAAGCACCCAAAAGGCACTGATGTGTCAAGTTAGGTCAAGTCACCTTTATTTATATAGTGCTTTTACACTACATTTTTTTTTGTTAACCTGTTAACAGCACAATGAACGGTCTTTGTTTACACGTGTAAATGAAATTTAATCTTTACAAAATTAATCTTTACAAACTATATATCATTCTATAGATCTAAGTCTCAAGCATCGATGACAGATTGCTGTTTTTTAATGGAAAGCTTATAAGGAATGTATTTGCTAAATTTGTATAAGCAGTACACATCAAAACATGCATAATCAAAATGCAGTAAATACCAGATTTGTCGTAATAAAGAGTCATAAACACATCCACACCTGTAAATCCTGGTTTAGTTAGAAAAGTAAGGGTCCACTGAACGACATCCCACAGAACACATTTAGTCCAATGAAGCAATAACATTGTAATATGAGTGTAATTCCTTTGTTTACATCTCATTACTTTGGGCACAGTATTGTTTGTATCCGTTATGGAATACAGTAGGTCAATGTCAATGTCAATGTCACCTTTATTTATATAGCGCTTTAAACAAAATACAATGCGTCAAAGCAACTGAACAACATTCATTAGGAAAACAGTGTCAATAATGCAAAAATGATAGTTAAAGGCAGTTCATCATTGGATTCAGTTATGTCATCTCTGTTCAGTTAAATAGTGTCTGTGCATTTATTTGCAATCAAGTCAACGATATCGCTGTAGATGAAGTGTCCCCAACTAAGCAAGCCAGAGGCGACAGCGGCAAGGAACCGAAACTCCATCGGTGACAGAATGGAGAAAAAAACCTTGGGAGAAACCAGGCTCAGTTGGGGGGCCAGTTCTCCTCTGACCAGACGAAACCAGTAGTTCAATTCCAGGCTGCAGCAAAGTCAGATTGTGCAGAAGAATCATTTGTTTCCTGTGGTCTTGTCCTGGTGCTCCTCTGAGACAAGGTCTTTACAGGGGATCTGTATCTGGGGCTCTAGTTGTCCTGGTCTCCGCTGTCTTTCAGGGATGTAGAGGTCCTTTCTAGGTGCTGATCCAGCATCTGGTCTGGATACGTACTGGATCCGGGTGACTGCAGTGACCCTCTGATCTGGACACAGACTGGATCTGGTGGCCACGGTGACCTCGGAACAAGAGAGAAACAGACAAATATTAGCGTAGATGCCATTCTTCTAATGATGTAGCAAGTACATAGGTTGTTATGGGAAGTGTTTCCGGTTCCGGTTTACCTAATTAATGCAGCCTAAAAATCCTTTAACGGATTTGGATAATAAAAGCATATTAGTATGTTATGTGTATGCCAGGTTAAAGAGATGGGTCTTTAATCTAGATTTAAACTGCAAGAGTGTGTCTGCCTCCCGAACAATGTTAGGTAGGTTATTCCAGAGTTTGGGCGCCAAATAGGAAAAGGATCTGCCGCCTGCAGTTGATTTTGATATTCTAGGTATTATCAAATTGCCTGAGTTTTGAGAACGTAGCGGGCGTAGAGAATTATAATGTAAAAGGAGCTCATTCAAATACTGAAGTGCTAAACCATTCAGGTCTTTATAAGTAATAAGCAATATTTTAAAATCTATGCGATGCTTGATAGGGAGCCAGTGCAGTGTTGACAGGACCGGGCTAATATGGTCATACTTCCTGGTTCTAGTAAGAACTCTTGCTGCTGCATTTTGGACTAGCTGTAGTTTGTTTACTAAGCGTGCAGAACAACCACCCAATAAAGCATTACAATAATCTAACCTTGAGGTCATAAATGCATAGATTAACATTTCTGCATTTGACATTGAGAGCACAGGCCGTAATTTAGATATATTTTTGAGATGGAAAAATGCAGTTTTAAAAATGCTAGAAACGTGGCTTTCTCAGGAAAGATTGCGATCAAATAGCACACCTAGGTTCCTAACTGATGACGAAGAATTGACAGAGCAACCATCAAGTCTTAGACAGTGTTCTAGGTTATTACAAGCAGAGTTTTTAGGTCCTATAATTAACACCTCTGTTTTTTCAGAATTTACCAGTAAGAAATTACTCGTCATCCAGTTTTTTATATCGACTATGCAATCCATTAGTTTTTCAAATTGGTGTGTTTCACCGGGCTGCGAAGAAATATAGAGCTGAGTATCATCAGCATAACAGTGAAAGCTAACACCATGTTTCCTGATGATATCTCCCAAGGGTAACATATAAAGCGTGAAGAGTAGCGGCCCTAGTACTGAGCCTTGAGGTACTCCATACTGCACTTGTGATCGATAGGATACATCTTCATTCACTGCTACGAACTGATGGCGGTCATATAAGTACGATTTAAACCATGCTAATGCACTTCCACTGATGCCAACAAAGTATTCAAGTCTATGCAAAAGAATGTTGTGGTCAATTGTGTCAAACGCAGCACTAAGATCCAATAAAACTAATAGAGAGATACACCCACGATCAGATGATAAGAGCAGATCATTTGTAACTCTAAGAAGAGCAGTCTCAGTACTATGATACGGTCTAAATCCTGACTGGAAATCCTCACATATACCATTTTTCTCTAAGAAGGAATATAATTGTGTGGATACCACCTTTTCTAGTATCTTGGACAGAAAAGGGAGATTCGAGATTGGTCTATAATTAACTAGTTCTTTGGGGTCAAGTTGTGGTTTTTTGATGAGAGGCTTAATAACAGCCAGTTTGAAGGTTTTGGGGACATATCCTAATGAAAATGAGGAATTAATAATAGTCAGAAGAGGATCTATGACTTCTGGAAGCACCTCTTTTAGGAGCTTAGATGGTATAGGGTCTAACATACATGTTGTTGGTTTAGATGATTTAACAAGTTTATACAATTCTTCCTCTCCTATGGTAGAGAATGAGTGGAACTGTTCCTCAGGGGGTCTATAGTGCACTGTCTGATTTGATACTGTAGCTGACGGCTGAATGGTTGCAATTTTATCTCTAATAGTATCGATTTTAGAAGTAAAGTAGTTCATAAAGTCATTACTGCTGTGGTGTTGGGAAATGTCAACACTTGTTGAGGCTTTATTTTTCGTTAATTTAGCCACTGTATTGAATAAATACCTGGGGTTATGTTTGTTTTCTTCTAAAAGAGAAGAAAAGTAATCGGATCTAGCAGTTTTTAATGCTTTTCTGTAGGATATGTTACTTTCCCGCCAAGCAATACGAAATACCTCTAGTTTTGTTTTCCTCCAGCTGCGCTCCATTTTTCGGGCTGCTCTCTTTAGGGTGCGAGTATGCTAATTATACCATAGTGTCAAACTGTTTTCCTTAACCTTCCTTAAGCGTAAAGGAGCAACTTTATTAAAAGTGCTAGAAAAGAGAGAGTCCATAGTTTCTGTTTCATCATCAAGTTGTTCTGAGGTTTTGGATATGCTAAGGAATTTGGATACATCAGGAAGATAACTTAAAAAGCAGTCTTTTGTGTTAGAAGTGATGGTTCTTCCATACTTGTAACAAGAAGTAGAATTTACAATTTTGGCTATATGAATTTTGCAAAGAACTAAATAATGATCTGAGATATCATCACTTGGCTGAATAATTTCAACACCATCAACATCAATTCCATGTGACAGTATTAAATCTAGAGTATGATTTCGACAATGAGTAGGTCCTGAAACGTGTTGTCTAACACCAATAGAGTTCAGAATGTCTATAAATGCTGATCCCAATGCATCGTTTTCATTATCAACATGGATATTAAAATCACCAACTATTAAAACTTTATCTGCAGCCAGAACTAACTCGGATGTAAAATCACCAAACTCTTTAATAAAGTCTGTATGGTGCCCTGGTGGCCTGTATACAGTAGCCAGTACAAACATAACAGGGGATTTATCATTAACATTTGTTTCTTTGGATAATGTTATATGAAGTACCATTACTTCAAACGAGTTATACTTGTAGCCTGCCCTCTGAGAAATCCTGAAAACGTTGTTATAAATTGAAGCAACACCTCCACCTTTGCCTTTTAGACGTGGCTCATGTTTATAACAGTAATATTGGGGGGTGGACTCATTTAAAATAATGTAATCATCAGGTTTTAGCCAGGTTTCTGTCAAACAGAGTACATCTATATTATGATCAGTGATCATATTATTTACAAAAACTGTTTTCGTAGAAAGGGATCTGATATTCAATAAGCCAAGCTTTATCATTTGTTTATCCATATTGCTTCTGTTTTTTATTTGTTGAACCTCAATTAAATTGTTAAATTGTTGGTGTTTTGACCCACGACTACGCTGCCTCACCGTCACCCAGTTGCCCTGCTGCTGGGGCTCTGTTTCCGGAACCGAACAATGTACAGGAATCCCTGAGCTAGACGCATCCAAAGCCGTATCTAGAGCCCTAACATTTTTACTGTCATCAATTAAAGTTTGGATGCGTGTCTCTAATTCTGAAATCTTCTCTGTCAGCCTAACTATTTCCCTACATTAATCACATGTGAATCCCTCATCAGCGACAGAGATAGATAAACTGTACATGTGGCAAGAGGTGCAAGAAACAATGATAGGAGAAGCCATTACTCACCGTGCTTGATGAAAATTCTTACTGCGGTTGTTTGATGAACTTGTGAAAAACTGGAGCGAGGGAGAGGAGAAAAGAAAACAGCGATAGGTTCGAATGAAAACGCTAATGACAAGCTAACGAGTGCTAACGCTTTGCAGGTGTACTGCACTCACGGAAATAAAATAAAAGTGAACGATCAAAGTTAATCTGATAAGATTGATCGATAATATCAGAAATATGGTGTGAATGAAGTTATATTTTACCACTTTAAAAAACAGAGAGTGATAGTAAGATAAAGATTCTAGAGAAAAAAATAAAATAAAAACAGCTACACGGAGCTACAATTTGCTACAGAAGGCCAACAGGAAGTAGAGAAAACACTGTCCAACAGTGAGTAGGTGGCCAACCAAAGTGTGCTTTCTACCGCCGCAAACGTCGCCGCTGCTGCAAAGTGCATTTGCAGCTTTTGACCACTGAGTGCTTACATTTGACGGCAGCAGTCGTGGAAAATTAAAGAAAAACTGTAGTTAAAATGTTTAATATTAATAGATGAAAATTTAAATTAAACCTGGCCACAATTTAGCTAAATTTACTGAAACTGAAAAGAATGGACCGATTAATAAAACATCCTCACGTTTAAACTCAACTTCTCTCATTATAATCAATAAAGTGCACATGATGTAAAAAAGAGCTTCATTAATTGACAACATTAGTGATTTTTAAAATATTTTTTTATATTTTTATTTTGTATAATGCATGTAAAAAAATGTTTTACTTTGTAATGCATATGAAAAATGTGAAACCACAATCTTATTCGCAGTCTATAGAATTATATAATTATTTGTACAACAATATTTAACTTAACCTGCTTTGTATCTTCATTATTTAATGCAAAAGGGAATAATAATAATAACATAATAATAATAATAATAACAAAAAAATACATAATGGTCCATTAATATCATAACACATGATGCAATTTCAGCCAGGTTACACAGGAAACAGACAATAAGGATCGGTTTCCTTCAAAAATTCCATAAAAGGAATCCATACTTTGAAAACAATTTCAGGTTTTCCCTTAACAATATATGTACGTTTTTCCAAAGCCAAACAGTTTGACAGTTCCTGTAACCATTGTTTAAAACTAGGGCTTTCTATATTTTTCCAATGACGTGCTACTGTGAGTTTTGCTTGTAATAAACAGAATAAACAGAAAATCAAAATTTTCTTACCAGAACTGGATAAAGTGCAAGTTACAGAGAAAACATTTAGTATACAAAGTTTAGGACATTTAGGAAAATTTGTTTCAAAACCAGTGATAAAAAGCCTAAAACCCTTTTCCCAAAAATTTTAACTTGTGGACACTTCCATAAGCAATGGTATAATGACCCTATCTCGGGGTTGCATTTTATACATTGATCTGGAATATTTGGATTAGATTTATGTAGTAATTCTGGAGTTATGTACACTCTCACAATCCATTTGTATTGATTAAGTTTAAACCTCGTATTAATTGTCTGGGTCTGGGCCTTTAGACAGATACTCTGCCATTCATCCTCAGTTATATTCTCATTTATGTCTTGGCACCAAGCCAAAAGCTTGATGTATGTATTTTCCCTGCAGTTAGTGGAGATTAGTCTATAAAAAATGGAAATTTGTTTACCACAATTAAGGTTGTTTAAAGTATTTTTTTCTAAAGGGGACAAATCCGGTAAGGTAGGAGAGTGATTCTGTGCTTTATTAATAAAATTCCTAATTTGAAGATATTTTAAAAAGTGAGTTTTAGGTAAATAAAACTTTTGGCTTAAATCCTGAAAACTGAGCTTAGTTTTATTGTTGAATAAATCTGACATTCAATCCTTTTAATGCCCAAATTTTAAAACCAGCATCATGCATTCCTGGTATAAAATAAGTGTTTCCCCAAATAGGGGTAAACTGTGACAGTTACCACAGTTAGTTTACATCTCTCCAAGATGTTTCAAAACATCATACCATACCACGATGGTATTTTTAACAAAAATATTAGAAGTGGCTTTTTTCAATTTGTGCAGGG
Organism: Carassius carassius; assembly: GCF_963082965.1. Classification (NCBI taxonomy): domain Eukaryota; kingdom Metazoa; phylum Chordata; class Actinopteri; order Cypriniformes; family Cyprinidae; genus Carassius; species Carassius carassius. Next base: position 11,051,076 of record NC_081793.1, on the reverse strand, counting down.
AAGTGGAGTACAAATACAAATTTAGTGGTAAAGGAGCTGTTGTATTTGCCTCAATCCGCAACCAAGGTGAAGTATTTTCATTTGTAAACCAAAGCATTGCTGCTCTGGGTTGAGCAGCCCAGTAATACCACTTTAGATTAGGCAATTGCAACCTCTCCTATGGTTAATACAAAAGAGAGAGCCTCAGCCTAGGACACCGATTCGCGCAGATGAAATTTGTGAAAATCTTCCTCATATTACTGAAAAAAATTATGTGGAGAAGGTTGGGAAATTGATTGGAATAAATATAAAAATTTCGGGAGACATTCATTTTTCATATATTGATACGTCCAATCTGAAAAATTGGTAAAGATGATAATTTATTGAGTGATTCAATGATTAATTTAGTTATATAATTATAAATACAAGAAACCAATTTGTCTAGGTCTGGGGTAATATTAATACCAAGATATCTAAAACTTTCCTGAGCAATTTTAAAGGGGGACTGGATGGGAGATGTAAGACACTCTGATTCTTTAAGAAATAAGATCATGATTTTTACTCGTTCACTTTATAATCTGAAAAAATTCAAAAAGTTTTAATTAGGCTTAGTAAAGAAGGAACGGAGGTGCTTAAGTTAGATATAAATAATATAATGTTGTCAGCATATAATTCTAGTTTATTTTCAAGACTGCCAATTGTAATTCTTGATATATCATTATTTCTGCATGCTACAATAGCTAAAGTTTCAATTACCAATGTAAAAAAGTGCGGCGAAAGTGGGCAACCTTGACGTGTACCTTGATAAAGCAGAAATTGTTTAGAGATTATATTATTAGTCAATACCTCTGCTGTGGGATTTGAATATAGAATTTTAATCAATTTTCTAAGGTAAGGACCAATACCAAAGTGGGAAAGGGTGTCAAAAAGATAGGTCCACTCCACTCTATCAAAAGCCTTCTCACGTCTAGGGAAAGTAAAGCTGTATCCGAGTCTCCTTTTTTAACATGTATGATATTTCACAGTCAACGTATATTATGAAAGGCTTGTCTACCCTTAACAAAGCAATTTTGATCAGGATCAATCAATAATGGTAAAAAACTTATCAAGTCTGCTGGCTAAAACTTTGGCAATTATCTTGGTGTCTGAATTCTAAAGACTAATAGGTCTGTAGGAGGCACATTTTGAATTTTAGAATTAAAGTTATAAGGACTGAACACAAGGAAAAAGGAAGTTCTTCATTGTTGAAAGACTCAATAATATCAGTCATTGGGTTTATTAATTTGTTATTAAAAATATTGTAGATGTCTATAGGCAGGCCATCGGGGCCTGGGGCTTTCCCACTATTCATACAATTAATGACTGCACTCAAATCTGCCTCTTCAATTGGTTGTTCCAGTGCTTTGCAATCTTCCTCAGATAGCGGGAATAACTGAATCTCATCCATAAATGTTTTATAGAAATGGGACAGGAGGTGTCGATTTATAAAGATCTTAATAATAGTTTCTAAAAGCGTTATTAATTTCAGTTGGAATCATGGTCTTTTTTCCATATGTAGTTTCTATTTCATTAATCACTTTTTCATTTTGTTGAGTCTAATTCTCAATGCCAATAGCCTACCAGCCTTTTCTCCTTGGTCATAATACGATTGTTTAAGCCTTGTTATATTAGCCACAGCTGTATTGGCAGAGAGCTTGTTCAATTCTGCTTTAAGCAGTAAAAGGTTATGTCCCACATCAGGAGTAACTAGTTTGAAAATTTCTTCTAAGTTCTTAAAGGGGTAGTTCACCCAAAAATCTAAATCATGTCATTAATTACTCACCCTCATGTCGTTCCAAACCCGTGAGACCTCGGTTCATCTTCGGAACACAGTTAAAGATATTTTAGATTTAGTCCGAGAGCTCTTAGTCCCACCATGGAAACTGTGTGTACGGTATACTATCTATGTCCAGAAAGGTAAGAAAAACATCATCAAAGTAGTCTATGTGACATCAGAGGGTCAGTTAGAATTTGTCGAAAGCATCAAAAATATATTTTGGACCAAAAATAGCAAAAACTATGACTTTATTCAGCAGTGTCTTCTCGTCCGGGTCTGTTGTGAGGCAGTTTTGTGATATCCGGTTCACGAAAGAATCATTCGATGTAACCGGATCTTCTTGAATCAGTTCACCAAATCGAACTGAATCGTTTGAAACGTTTTGTGTCTTCAATACGCATTAATCCACAAATGACTTAAGCTGTTAACTTTTTAATGTGGCTGACACTCCCTCTGAGTTAAAACAAACCAACATCCCAGAGTAATTCATTTACTCAAACAGTACACTGATCGAACTGCTGTGAAGAGAGAACTGAAGATGAACACAGAGCCGAGCCACATAACGAACAAAAGATTGACTTAACAAGATTAACGTCAGCCACGTTAAAAAAGTTAACAGCTTATGTCATTTGTGGATTTATGCTTATTGGAGACGCGAACAGTTTCAAATGATTCAGTTCGATTTGGTGAACTGGTTCAAGAAGATCCGGTTACATCGAATGATTTGTTTGCGAACCGGATATCACTAAACTGCAGTGTTTTAAACGGTCTCACAATAGACCCGGAAGAGGAGACAATGCTTAATAAATTCGTAGTTTTTGCTATTTTTGGACCAAAATGTATTTTCGATGCTTCGACAAATTCTAACTGAACCTCTGATGTCACATGGACTACTTTGATGATGTTTTTCTTACCTTTCTGGACATGTCAAGTCAAGTCAAGTCACCTTTATTTATATATATATATATATAACAACATTCATTAGGAAAACAGTGTGTCACTAATGCAAAATGACAGTTAAAGGCAGTTCATCATTGAATTTAGTGATGTCATCTCTGTTCAGTTTAAATAGTGTCTGTGCATTTATTTGCAATCAAGTCAACGATATCGCTGTAGATGAAGTGACCCCAACTAAGCAAGCCAGAGGCGACAGCAGCAAGGAACCGAAACTCCATCGGTGACAGAATGGAGAAAAAAACCTTGGGAGAAACCAGGCTCAGTTGGGGGGCCAGTTCTCCTCTGACCAGATAAAACCAGCAGTTCAATTCCAGGCTGCAGCAAAGTCAGATTGTGCAGAAGAATCATCTGTTTCCTGTGGTCATGTCCTGGTGGTCATCTGAGACAAGGTCTTTACAGGGGATCTGTATCTGGGGCTCTAGTTGTCCTGGTCTCCGTTGTCTTTCAGGGTTGTAGAGGTCCTTTCTAGGTGCTGATCCACCATCTGGTCTGGATACGTACTGGATCCGGGTGACTGCAGTGACCCTCTGATCTGGATACAGACTGGATCTGGTGGCTACGGTGACTTCGGCATAAGAGAGAAACAGACTAATATTAGCGTAGATGCCATTCTTCTAATGATGTAGCAAGTACATCAGGTGTTATGGGAAGTGTTCCCGGTTCCAGTTTACCTAATTAATGCAGCCTAAAAATCCTTTAACGGATTTGGATATTAAAAGCATATTAGTATGTTATGTGTAAGCCAGGTTAAAGAGATGGGTATTTAATCTAGATTTAAACTGTAAGAGTGTGTCTGCCTCCCGAACAATGTTAGCTAGGTTATTCCAGAGTTTAGGCGCCAAATAGGAAAAGGATCTGCCGCCTGCAGTTGATTTTGATATTCTAGGTATTATCAAATTGCCTGAGTTTTGAGAACGTAGCGGACGTGGAGGATTATAATGTAGCAGGAGCTCATTCAAATACTGAGGTGCTAAACCATTCAGGGCTTTATAAGTAATAAGCAATACTTTAAAATCTATACGATGTTTGATAGGAAGCCAGTGCAGTGTTGACAGGACCGGGCTAATATGATCATACTTCCTGCTTCTAGTAAGATCTCTTGCTGCTGCATTTTGGACTAGCTGTGGTTTGTTTACTAAGCGTGCAGAAAAAGCACCCAGTAAAGCATTACAATAATCTAACCTTAAGGTCATAAATGCATGGATTAACATTTCTGCATTTGACATTGAGAGCATAGGCCGTAATTTAGATATATTTTTGAGATGTAAAAATGCTGTTTTACAAGTGCTAGAAACTTGGCTTTCTAAGGAAAGATTGCACACCAAATAGCACACCTAGGTTCCTAACTGATGACGAAGAATTGACAGAGCTGCCATCAAGTCTTAGACAGTGTTCTAGGTTATTACATGCAGAGTTTTTAGGTCCTATAATTAACATCTCTGTTTTTTTTTTCAGAATTTAGCAGTAAGAAATTATTCGTCATCCAGTTTTTTATAGTGACTATGCCTTCCATTCATTTTTCAAATTGGTGTGTTTCACCGGGCCGCGAAGAACGCGCTATTCAGATTCAAACTGAAGCACGCGGCTTGAATACGCCCACACAGAAGAAAAAAGCAGCCAGACTGTTCTTCAAGTTTTTTTATTTTACTGTTTGCTTCGCGATGAGATGAATAACACATAATTCACCCCAAAAAGATATTATGTGGTTGAGGATTTGAGATTTCGATTTCCTCAGAAAAAAAATTATGAAGCACTTTATTCAGCAGAGTAAGTCTCTTTTTATTTATTTATATACTTGTACTAGTTTTCAAATAACGTGGAAACATTTTACTAGTTAGACTTTTTCCAAAGGCTTCCAAACTATAATTCCTGACTAAATGTATAATCAAGTGAAATATTATGAAGTTTCAATAACAATATACAATACTATACCATTCAAAAGCTTGATGTAAATAATATAAATGTAACAAATAAAGATAACTGTAACAAATGTAACAAACAATGCTTTTCTTTCAATTTATCCCCCATAAAAAACCTGAAAAATATTCTCAGCTCTTTTCAACATTAATAATAATAATAATAATAATAACAATAAATGTTTTTTGTAGAAAATAAGATTGTTAAAAGGATTCCTGAAGGATTGTGTGACTGGATGTCATAGACCGGTCTCTTCCTCCTTTGTTTTCCTCCTTTCACACACGCGCACACTCATACAGCTGATTACTATTATCTCAGCGCTCGCGCTGCGCACACACATTCTATCAGTCCCATTCATGTTTCTCCTCCTTACCTCTCTTGCAGCTGTTTCCCGTTAGAATCAACACTTACACTGATTATCTCTCACCTGATCCTTTTTGTCTCTCTAATTCTCTCTGCTACTTCTAGTCACTGTTTGCTCTGTCTTTTGTTGGATTATTGCAGAACGTAGTGCTTTCGCTCTGGTTCTTGATTACAATCTTTTCAGCCATATTTCTCTCGTGCATCCCCTCGCCTAGTCTTGTCTTGTCCTGTCCGTTCCTGCTATGTTGTTTTGTTAGTAAGAGTTGGTCATTAACCTTTGTTCTCTGCCCAGTTCACCTCCTGTCAGTGGACCTTCACTCACCTGCCGCCTGCGAGCGGTTAGCGCCGGACACGGGGACTGAGAACTGTTGTTGCTCTCCGATCTTCAGGCACTGGATTCCGGTCCCTTTCACCTGTCCATCAAGGATCTTTTTTGTTATTTCTCAGACCTGCGTCAATCGACGGCAGTCTCCTTGTTTGTAGTTTTGGACAATAAACTGTCCTGCATTACCTCTGCTTTTGGGTCCTCCATTCTGAACTGTGACAGAATAATCCGACCACAGATGGACCCAGCGGGGGAAGGACTGTTTCGTACGGCCATCGAGCTGCAGGGAGTCACGCTGGGCAGGCACGATGCAGAGATCTCTGAGACTCGCCGCTCCGTGGAAAGCCTGACCGCGCAGGTGGCTGACTTGACTGCTCGTCTTCATCGCTATCAGCTCGAGGCATCCGCTTCTCGTGGGAGTTCTGCTGAACCTAGGATTAACAATCCCCCCAGCTATGCCGGTGAGCCCACACAATGCCGTGCTTTTCTCACTCAATGCGAGGTTGTGTTCTCCTTGCAGCCAGCCACCTATGCCCAGGATCGAGCACGCATCGCTTACGTAATCTCGCTGCTGTCTGGCAGGGCACGTGAGTGGGGAACCGCCGTCTGGGAGTTGAATTCTGACCTGACTAATCGTTTCCAGCTTTTCAAGGAAGAGATGGTAAAGGTGTTTGACCGCTCGGTCCATGGTCAAGAGGCGTCTCGCCAGCTCGCGGTGCTTCAGCAGGGAAAACGTCCGGTGGCTGATTATACGATTGAGTTTCGTACTCTAGCAACCTCGTCAGGATGGAATGAACCTGCTCTTATTGCTCACTTCCTTGAGGGCCTCAATTCCAACTTTAAGTACGAGATTTATGCACGAGAGATTCCTGGGCAGTTTGATCAGCTAGTGGAGTTGGCGATCCGTCTGGACAAGCGCTTGGGGATGTGCCGTCATACTCGCGGTCTAGGGACCGAGCGACCAGTAACTCCGCCCACCCCCTCTGTTCCTGCTCGGAGCGATCTTGAAACGGAGCCTATGCAGCTGGGTGGCATTCGGATCTCGACGGCAGAGTGTCAGCGACGGATAATAAGCCATCTCTGTCTCTACTGCGGCTCCGATGGCCACTTTGTGTCCTCCTGCTCTGTAAAAGCCAGAGCTCGCCAGTAGCTAGGGGAGTTCTGGCGAGCGCAACTAGCCTTCTCCCCTCGTCCAAGACACGCACTACCCTCCCGGTGACGCTCCGCTGGTCCACCTCTTCTGCCTCCTGCCTGGCTCTCATCGATTCTGGTTCGGAGGCAAGTTTCATTGATGAGAGATGGGCACGTGAACATGACATTCCTCTTGCTGACCTTGATGAATCCACTACTGTGCTCGCGTTGGATGGTAGTATAATTTCTAAGGTTCATCGCACCACCTGACCGGTGAGTCTCACCATCTCGGGGAACCATCAAGAGACTATTTCTTTTTTTATTTTTCAGTCCCCCTTTACTCCTATTGTTTTGGGCCACCCGTGGCTGGCTAAACACAATCCCCATATTAATTGGACTAATGGTTCTATCTTGTCTTGGAGTCTTTCGTGTCATGTTGATTGTCTTGTGTCTGCCATTCCTCCTGTTTCCTCTGTTTCTGTGTTTCAGGAAGAGGCCGGAGATTTGTCTGGAGTGCCGGAGGAGTACATCGATCTGCGAGCGGTTTTCAGTCGTGCCCGGGCCACTTCTCTTCCTCCCCATCGACCATACGATTGCGCTATCGATCTTCTTCCTGGTACTACTCCCCCTCGTGGTCGGTTGTATTCATTGTCTGCGCCCGAACGTGAGGCCTTAGAGAAGTATCTCTCCGAGTCTATTGAGTCTATTGCTGGTACTATCGTTTCTTCCTCCTCTCCCGCTGGTGCTGGATTTTTTTTTGTGAAAAAGAAGGACGGTTCTTTACGTCCCTGCATTGATTATCGAGGGCTGAATGACATCACTATTAAGAACCGCTATCCCTTGCCTCTCATGTCTTCAGCCTTCGAGATCTTGCAGGGGGCGAAGTTTTCCACAAAACTAGATCTACGCAATGCGTACCATTTAGTTCGAATCAGAGAGGGAGATGAGTGGAAGACCGCGTTTAACACGCCCCTCGGTCACTTTGAATACCGGGTTCTTCCCTTCGGTTTGGTCAATGCTCCCGCTGTCTTTCAGGCTCTTATTAATGATGTCCTGAGAGATATGCTTAACGTCTTCGTGTATACCTAGATGACATACTTATTTTCTCACCCTCCCTCCAAGTGCACGTCCAGCATGTTCGTCGAGTCCTGCAACGCCTCTTAGAGAACCGCCTCTTTGTTAAAGCAGAGAAATGCATATTCCATTCTCCGTCAGTTACGTTTCTGGGATCTGTCGTTTCCGCGGGGGGAATAAGTATGGACCCTTCCAAGGTTCAAGCCGTCATTGATTGGCCTATACCCGATTCCCGAGTCGCTCTTCAGCGCGTCTTAGGTTTTGCAAATTTTTATAGACGGTTTATTCGGAATTTCAGTCAGGTGGCTGCCCCACTTACTGCACTCACCTCGGTCAAGTCTTGTTTCACTTGGACCGAGGCGACCCAGTCTGCGTTCGACCGTTTGAAGACGTTATTTACCTCTGCTCCTATTCTTATCAATCCTGACATCGAGAGACAATTCATCGTTGAGGTCGACGCGTCGGATGTGGGGGTGGGGGTGGTACTTTCACAGCGCTCACCTTTAGACGATAAGGTTCACCCGTGTGCATTCTATTCACATCGTCTCTCTGCTGCGGAGCGCAATTATGATGTAGGTAACCGCGAGTTATTGGCCATTCGTCTGGCATTAGGTGAGTGGCGCCACTGGTTAGAAGGCTCTTCGCAGCCATTCATTGTGTGGACAGATCACAGGAATCTTGAGTATATTCGATCCGCTAAGAGGCTCAATGCTCATCAGGCTCGTTGGGTGCTTTTTTTCTGTCGATTCAATTTCACGATCTCCTATAGACCTGGTTCTGAGAACACCAAGCCTGATGCTTTATCTCGTCTATTCGGCTCCTCAGAGGATGCCGCTATCAAGGAGAACATTCTCCCCCGTGGGTGTGTGATAGGGGCTGCCGTTTGGGGGGTAGAGCGGATAGCTAGACCGCGCTATTACTCCATGACAGTGTCCTAAACAATTATTATTCGTTCCCAAACCTGTCCGGCCGGCAGTTCTCCGTTGGGGGCATGCGTCTAGAGTCTCAGTTCATCCTGGTGTCAGGGGTACGCTCGCCGTTATTCGTCAAAGATTTTGGTGGCCTACCAGAGAACGTGATATTCGCCGTTACGTATCCGCGTGTCCTGTCTGCGCCCAGACTAAGTCTGGCAATTCACCCCCCGCCGGTTTACTCCGGCCACTTCCTACTCCGTCTTGTCCATGGTCGCATATCGCCTTAGATTTCGTCACGGGTCTCCCTCCATCCATGGGGAATACCGTCATCCTCACTGTGGTGGATCGATTTTCTAAGGCCGCCCACTTTGTTTTCCGCTTCCCAAATTACCCTCTGCTAAAGAGACAGCTCAGGCGGTAGTTAATCATGTCTTCAAGCTCCACGGTCTCCCCACAGATGTTGTTTCTGATAGGGGTCCGCAATTTATCTCTCAATTCTGGAGGGAGTTCTGCCGACAGATCGGCGCCACCGTCAGTTTATCGTCAGGTTATCACCCCCAAACTAACGGGCAGGCCGAACGGGCCAATCAGATTTTAGGTCGTATGCTCCGTAGTCTAGCATTCCAGGCTCCTTCCTCCTGGTGCGAACAGTTACCGTGGGCTGAATATGCGCATAATTCATTACCGTCATCCGCCACAGGGCTTTCTCCTTTTAACTGTTGCCTCGGTTATCAACCCCCGTTCTTCCCCTCTCAAGAGCTCGAGGTTTCCGTTCCGTCGGTTGAGGCATTCATTCAGAGATGCCATCATACGTGGAGGAGGGTGAGAGCTGCTCTTTGTCGGACCAAGGCTCGCTCTCGCCGAGCAGCCAACCGTCGTCGCGTTAAGGCCCCTAGATATATTTGCAGTCAGCGAGTCTGGCTCTCCACCCTTAATCTTCCTCAACAGTCCAGCTCCCGTAAGCTCTCGCCACGGTACATAGGACCTTTTTCCATTATTAAGGTTCTCAACCCCGTTACTGTCAAACTCAAACTTCCTCCCAGTCTTCGACGCATCCATCCCGTTTTTCACGTGTCTTGCTTAAAGTCCGTTATTCGGATGCCCACCCGCCCTGTCCCTCCGCCCCCTACCCTTGTTGAGGGTTCTCTGATCTATTCTGTCCGCAGGCTTCTTGATGTTTGCCCTCGGGGCCGCGGTTTCCAGTATCTGGTCGATTGGGAGGGATACGGTCCTGAGGAGAGAAGCTGGATTCTATCTCGGGTTGTCCTGGACCGCTCGCTCATCGAGGATTTCCATCGCTCTCGCCAGACTTCACCTTTGGGAGCGCCAGGGGGCGCTCGTTGAAGGGGGGGTACTGTCATAGACCGGTCTCTTCCTTCTGTTTGTTTTCCTCCTTTCGCACACGCGCACACTCATACAGCTGATTACTATTATCTCAGCGCTCGCGCTGCGCACACACACTCTATCAGTCCCATTCATGTTTCTCCTCCTTACCTCTCTCGCAGCTGTTTCCCGTTAGAATCAACACTTACACTGATTATCTCTCAGGTGATCCTTTTTGTCTCTCTAATTCTCTCGGCTACTTCTAGTCACTGTTTGCTCTGTCTTTTGTTGGATTATTGCAGAACGTAGTGCTTTTGATCTGGTTCTTGATTACAATCTTTTCAGCCATATTTCTCTCGTGCATCCCCTCGCCTAGTCTTGTCTTGTCCTGTCGTGTCCTGTCCTGCTCTGTTGTTTTGTTAGTAAGAGTTGGTCATTAACCTTTGTTCTCTGCCCAGTTCACCTCCTGTCAGTGGACCTTCACTCACCTGCCGCCTGCGAGTGGTTAGCGCCGGACACGGGGACTGAGAACTGTTGTTGCTCTCCGATCTTCAGGCACTGGATTCCGGTCCCTTTCACCTGTCCATCAAGGATCTTTTTTGTTATTTCTCAGACCTGCGTCAATCGACGGCAGTCTCCTTGTTTGTAGTTTTGGACAATAAACTGTACTGCATAACCTCTGCTTTTGGGTCCTCCATTCTGAACTGTGACACTGGAGTAATGATGCAAAAAAATTAGTTTGAAAGTCAGCTTTGATTGTTCCTAATAAACTGTTTAACTGCTCCCCCAAGTGGATATTAAATTATGTTGTGGGATAATTAAATATATTCTAAATAAACTACAAACATAAAATTATTTAGATTTATTTTGTTCTCACATCCTTTCTTGTAACTCTTCCCCTCTCAGTGACAAACCTGAGGCTCATTATGCAGACCTTTGTCTTCTCAGGTGTAAATCACAATGATATTCATGATAGTTGACGCCTACTTGCATGACTTTTACCAACAAAAAGTGTCTTAGAAAATTTAAATCAATATATTGTTTTCTGTGAGTGAGTATACAAGATGATATTCACATAATTTAGAAAGAAAAATTCTAGGCTACAAGCTCCAGTTCTCAAAAGTCCTGGGAACCAATGTTCTTTATGTTTTTTTTTTTTGCTTTATTCAAGTGATTTAACATTTTTAGTTTTTCACTAACCAAGCATATTTTTTTTTTCTCAAAAATACAATCATGTACATACATGCATTTCACATATTATTATAGCCCAGTTTGTGCTGATTACAGTGATATTAGACTTTAGAACTGAGATACAACCATGATCAGATGATAAGAGCAGGTCATTTGTAACTCTAAGGAGAGCAGTCTCAGTACTATGATACGGTCTAAATCCTGACTGGAAATCCTCACAGATATAATTTTTCTCTAAGAAGGAATCTAATTGTGAGGATACTACCCTTTCTAGTATCTTGGACAGAAAAGGGAGATTCAAGATTCTGAGGAAATCCAAATCTGAAATCCTGAGGTAATCCTCGTCACATCTTCTTGGGGTGAATTATGTCTTATTCCTCTCATCGCGATGCAAACAGTAAAATAAAACAAACAAGAACAGTCACACTGCTTTGTTTTCTGTTGTATGGGCATATTCAAGGCGCGCTTCAGTGAAACATTATAATCTCAATAGTGCGTTCAGCGTGTGGGTGTGGTCACATTAGATTTAATGAAGGGAGACGTGAAAAACAGACATTGCGTTGTTTTCATATGGATTACTTTATCACAGAAATTGAGTATCGCGTTAGTTCAGTCAGGCTACGTTAGTCACACTTGCATCAGCCGACAGTCAGCTGTTCCTGACGTGTACCAATCCAGTCTTAACACCTATCACATGCGGTCTATTTAAATTCCCATTCTTCAGTGTCTCTACCATCGCATCGCTGCTTGCAATTAACTCTCTCCTCCAACCCCAGCTCCACCAACTGAACCTGTAATCCAATCTGACTTTGTTCTTTCTTTACGGTCTCTTCAGTGGAAGCAGTCTCTATCACATTTTGTTTACAACTCATGTAATTGTGAACCGTAATTATGTATCCTTATAATGGTTCTTTTCTGTACCCCAGGGGGGTTTGTCTTGATGATCTCCCCGCTCTGTCCAAGCATGGCTGCATGGACATGCATGTGGAGTGTTGCCCAGAACAAAACCATACCACCAACATTAACTGTATGCAATATAATTGTCATAAAATATACTTGACGGAAGTGGTCCTGATTGAATATTTGTTTTCGGTAGCACTTGTTTAATTTAAAACCCCTTAGCCTGCACCCCGACGCCCGCGTCCTGAATGCCCCTCAACTTGCACGTGTCAGTGTTTATGAATAGATTAAATAAAACGTAAGGGTCCACTGAACGACATCTCATGGAGCACGTTTAATCCAACGAAGCAATAACGTTGTAATATGGATCATAATTCCTTTGTTTACATTTCAGTTCAGCGACAGAACTGCGTCCGTTATGGACAATATCTCACGGTCAGAAACTGTGTCTTGGTAGTAAAAAAACGGCATGGTTTTGCAGTGCACAGTGTCACAAACAGAATGAGATGATCCACCGGAAAAAGAATGAATGAATGATAGGCAAAAGATAGTATATTTGAATTTTGGCGCTCTCTCCTGGCGGCTCGTGACGCACCTGTCAGCTGATGGAGGCGGAACTTATAGCGATCACCTTTTTTCTTTGTTTGTTTTATTTTTCAACAGTTTTTATATATGTGAGAGTGTGTTTTATGTTGAATGTGAATATATCTGCATGATTACCATCTGTTTTAGTGCAAATAAGCCCAAATCAGCTCGCTATTACTGCATGACCATGGCTATCAAAGTGAACGCGTCTATATGAATAGAGAGAGTGGATTATTTACTTGATGGCGCATTTGTGTTATTACCATCTGTATAAGTGGCCGTCAGCACTTATTTGCATCGTAATTCATTGTAGATACCACATGATACAGATACATTTTCTAATTGTCCTATGTGTTTGCATCTTTACCCTTTGCTGGTTTGCGCTGCACACACACATTTGTTTAGTGAAGTTCACTAAACATCAAGACTTGCTCAAAGTGTTCTTCGTAATGAAAATGTGCGCTTTGAATGGATTCAGTCGTGTGCAAATGATCACTAAACGTTTGTCATGACATCTCTCTGCTTGCATGATAAATGTTATTTTAGAAATTAATAATTATCTTAGTTTAACACGACATACTTGTTCAGTTATTTCTATGAAAAAAACGATAGCCATAACGGTCTTATCAATGCTGTATCCGAATGCAGATACGAAAAATGTTGTGATTGTTACAGACACAAATACAGATACAAATACTGGCTGTTACATGGAAATTCTAATATGTAATGTCATAACTATAAAGTTTTGACAATTTACATATGTAATTGTTGCATATGGCTATGAATTAATAAGCATGTATTGATAAAAAAATTGATTTAATGTATTTTCATTTACAGTAGCATGAACTACAAGTAATTGAGTAACTCAAGTATTTTTTTAAATAAAAAATCGACTAGCAGAAATCAGTAGTCGTGCGACCCCTACTGTGCACTTAAAAGCTCTGAGGTGTGGAAACACCCTACTCAGCCCAAACTTAATATGCAGGATTCAGAGGGACTGCCCACTTAAGAATACCCTGAGACCCGGGGAGGCAGCCCACTCCTAAACCCATCAGGCTTAACACAGGAAGGGACATTCCCCCAAATCAAGCTAGGAATTCAGCTGTCCTCAAACAGCTATGTTCCAAAAGCAATGCCCATACTTAGCATGTGGGATTCAGGGGGACTGCCTGCTTGGAAGATACCCTGAAATCAGGGGAGGCCACCCAACCTTACTATCCAGGCTGAGAAAACACTCTGGAGGGGGAGCAAGATATCATCTTCTGCACTTGACTTCTGAAAGCAAACATGCTGGCTCACTAACAATGTCTATGATACTCAGATCATGATGGCCAGACCTCTCAGAGGCAAGGAAGACATAAACAGGTTAAGAATGAACCTCCTAAATGATGGTGACTGCTCCCATGCCTTCCTGAACTCATAGACCAATGCCTCAGCGGATATATCAAAGGAGCCCAGAAGATCAATCTAACTGCAGATGCAACATCATTGGCAGCAGAAAACTGAGTGAGGCAAAACAGCTGTCTCAGGGGACATCCCCAAATCAATCTTGGTCACTAAAACACCCTTAGAGAGAACGCTCACAAGCTTCTCCACACAGAGTATTTATATATTTATATATACTGTATATATATATACAGTACAGACCAAAAGTTTGGACACACCTTCTCATTCAAAGAGTTTTTTTTTATTTTTATGACTATGACAATTGTAGAGTCACACTGAAGGCATCAAAACTATGAATTAACACATGTGGAATTTTATGCATAACAAAAAAGTGTGAAACAACTGAAAATATGTCATATTGTACAGTCGTGGCCAAAAGTTTTGAGAATTACATAAATATTGGAAATTGGAAAGTTGCTGCTTAAGTTTTTATAATAGTAATTTGCATATACTCCAGAATGTTATGAAGAGTGATCAGATGAATTTCATAGTCCTTCTTTGCCATAAATTAACTTAATCCCAAAAAAACCTTTCTACTGCATTTCAATGCTGTCATTAAAGGACCTGCTGAGATCATTTCAATAATCTTCTTGTTAACTCAGGTGAGAATGTTGACGAGCACAAGGCTGGAGATCATTATGTCAGGCTGATTGGGTTAGAATGGCAGACTTGCCATGTTAAAAGGAGGGTGATGCTTGAAATCATTGCTCTTCCATTGTTAACCATGGTGACCTGCAAAGAAATGCGTGCAGCCATCATTGCAAGGATATTGTGGCTACTAAGATTGCACCTAAATCAACAATTTATAGGATCATCAAGAACTTCAAGGAAAGAGGTTCAATTCTTGTAAAGAAGGCTTCAGGGCGTCCAAGAAAGTCCAGCAAGCGCCAGGATCGTCTCCTAAAGAGGATTCAGCTGCGGGATCGGAGTGCCACCAGTGCAGAGCTTGCTCAGGAATGGCAGCAGGCAGGTGTGAGCGCATCTGCACGCACAGTGAGGCGAAGACTTTTGGAAGATGGCCTGGTGTCAAGAAGGGCAGCAAAGAAGCCACTTCTCTCCAACAAAAACATCAAGGTCAGATTGATCTTCTGCAGAAAGTATAGTGAATGGACTGCTGAGAACTGGGGAAAACTCATATTCTCCGATGAAGCCCCTTTCCGATTGTTTGGGGCATCTGGAAAAAGGCTTGTCCGGAGAAGAAAAGGTGAGCGCTACCATCAGTCCTTTGTCATGCCAACTGTAAAGCATCCTGACACCATTCATGTGTGGGGTTGCTTCTCATCCAAGGGAGTGGGCTCACTCACAATTCTGCCCAAAAACACAGCCATGAATAAAGAATGGTACCAAAACACCCTCCAACAGCAACTTCTTCCAACAATCCAATAACAGTTTGGTGAAGAATAATGCATTTTCTATCACGATGGAGCACCGTGCCATAAGGCAAAAGTGATAACTAAGTGGCTCGGGGACCAGAATGTTTAAATTTTGGGTCCATGGCCTGGAAACTCCCCAGATCTTAATCCCATTGAGAACTTGTGGTCAATCCTCAAGAAGCGGGTGGACAAACAAAAACCCACTAATTCTGACAAACTCCAAGAAGTGATTATGAAACAATGGGTTGCTATCAGTCAGGATTTGGCCCAGAAGTTGATTGATAGCATGCCCAGTCGAATTGCAGAGGTCCTGAAAAAGAAGGGCCAACACTGCAAATACTGACTCTTTGCATAAATGTCATGTAATTGTCGATAAAAGCCTTTGAAACGTACGAAGTGCTTGTAATTATATTTCAGTACATCACAGAAACAACTGAAACAAAGATCTAAAAGCAGTTTAGCAGCAAACCTTTTGAAAACTAATATTTATGTAATTCTCAAAACCTTTGGCCACGACTATAGGTTCTTCAAAGTAGCCACCTTTTGCTTTGATCACTGCTTTGAACACTCTTGGCATTCTCTTGATGAGCTTCAAGAGGTAGTCACCTAAAATGGTTTTCACTTCACAGGTGTGCCCTGTCAGGTTTAATAAGTGTGATTTCTTGCCTTATAAATGGGGTTGGGACCATCAGTTGTGTTGTGCAGAAGTCAGGTGGATACACAGCTGATAGTCCTACTGAATAGACTGTTAGAATTTGTATTATGGCAAGAGGAAAGCAGCTAAGTACAGGAAAACGAGTGGCCATCATTACTTTAAGAAATGAAGGTCAGTCAGTCCGAAAAACAGGGAAAACTTTGAAAGTGTCCCCAAGTGCAGTCACAAAAACCATCAAGCGCTACAAAGAAACTGGCTCACATGCGGACCACCCCAGGAAAGGAAGACCAAGAGTCACCTCTGCTGCGGAGGATAAGTTCATCCGAGTCACCAGCCTCAGAAATCGCAGGTTAACAGCAGCTCAGATTAGAGACCAGGTCAATGGCACACGGAGTTCTAGCAGCAGAAACATCTCTAGAACAACTGTTAATAGGAGACTGTGTGAATCAGGACTTTATGGTATAATATCTGCTAGAAAACCACTGCTAAAGAAAGGCAACAAGCAGTAGAGACTTGTTTGGGCTAAAGAACACAAGGAATGGACATTAGACCAGTGGAAATCTGTGCTTTTATCTGATGAGTCCAAATTTGAGATCTTTGGTTCCAACCACTGTGTCTTTTTGCGACGCAGAAAAGGTGAACTGATGGACTCTACATGCCTGGTTCCCACTGTGAAGCATACTGAACCAGCATGGCTACCACAGCATCTTGCAGCGGCATGCTATTCCATCCGGTTTGCGTTTAGTTGGACCATCATTTATTTTTTCAACAGGACAATGACCCCAAACACACCTCCAGGCTGTGTAAGGGCTATTTGACCAAGAAGGAGAGTGATGGGGTGCTGCGCCAGATGACCTGGCCTCCACAGTCACCGGACCTGAACCCAATCAACATGGTTAGGGGTGAGCTGGGCCGCAGAGTGAAGGCAAAAGGGCCAACAAGTGCTAAGCATCTCTGGGAACTCCTTCAAGACTGTTGGAAGACCATTTCAGGTGACTACCTCTTGAAGCTCATCAAGAGAATGCCAAGAGTGTGCAAAGCAGTAATCAAAGCAAAAGGTGGCTACTTTGAAGAACCTAGAATATGACATATTTTCAGTTGTTTCACACTTTTTTGTTATGTACATAATTCCACATGTGTTAATTCATAGTTTTGATGCCTTCAGTGTGAATCTACAATTTTCATAGTCATAAATATAAAGAAAACTCTTTGAATGAGAAGGTTTGTCCAAACCTTTGGTCTGTACTGTATATATATGCATATTATTGTGTGTGCAGAGTCTGGCTGGGTGTGGATTTTATAGAGACACAGCCGAGCTAAATATAGCTCCGCCCAGGAAGCTCCAGATTGAGATAAACCATGCTGCAGCAAAGGCAGGACTGAGCTGTGAGACACAAACGCAGGGATTGCATAGATCGAGTGTGTCCTCCGCTGTCAGAAACTTCAAACACGGAGGCACACACTTTCTAAAATGCTCATTTGCCTTGGTTTCTCCATAACGCCTTCACACGCACTGTCAAACAAACGGCTCCTAAAAACAGAAACAGATGGTAACCTTTTCTGAAGGCACCCTCGTATACTTCCGGGGAACCTGCCTGTGATATCACGGGCTACTGGGGCCAATAGGATTGGAGTTGTTTCATATATGCTTCAGACACTGGTCATGCTGGCGGCAGTCCCATAGTGTCTGCTCGAGGATGCAACGTGAATTCCCTAGAAGGGGAAAAACTTTGATCACTGCATCATATTCCTAAAGGTAAGGGGAAATTATGAACTTTAGGGTTTCAGAGTGAACCAGACAAATTAAAGATTGATTGGGAGCTTGGCTGAAACATGAGGAGCCAAATTCCACAGAAAGGCTCAAGACTCAGGATGTTATAAATCAAATCCTAGCACCACAAGTCTGAAGCAAGTCCACTAACTAGTAGCTTGAACAGCTTTCAACATTAGAACAAAAGAACAATTATTGACAATTCCGATCTGGAAAAGAGATTGTCAAATTTGGGGCAAGTAATCAAGATTGATGGTCAAAGAGATGCACAGCATGACCATCACATGTAAATCCATGATAGTAATCATGATCACAAGCTCTTTGGATTGACTTTACCCCACCTAGAAGAAAAGAACCAGAATTAAATTCCTTTAAGGGGACATTTTAACCTCTGGTCTCCACAGAATGTCCTTATGTTCAAAGAATGGCACAGAAAAGTATTTTACAGATGTAGATGCACCAAAAAGAAAGAAAAAACTTATAAACAAATATTAGTCCATTGCTTTACCCCATTGCAGTCAAAGATCACCGACAGCCCCCCAGATTATTGTTGTTTCAATTTAACAGCACATTAAAACATCACACTCTTACTTGATCTGGACAAACTGTGCATCGGTAGAAAGATTAAAGATTCTAGCTGCTTTTGTTTTGATAAAACATTGTTGCAGTTTAGTAATTTATGTCAGGAGTAAGTTTTAGAAGTTAATTTTTATTCCATCTCCTATCCTGAAAAGCCTGTCTTGCAGCATTGACAAAAAATAATGTTCACATTAATTATTAATTATTTTGCAGTTCTAACGTGTATCTTTTCTTCTCCACCTGTTTTTTTTCTGACCCTGCTGTCCCCAGTGAACATTTTTTGTCCAATGGTCATGCCTTAACATAGCAATTTCTGTGTTGCATTAGTTTAGAATGTTTCTCATTGGGATTCATAATTTTTAAAGCTGAACTCAAAGATGTAAGACTTTTTCCATGTACACGAATGGCCTATTTCTGTCAAATATTGTTCACAAATCTGTCTAAATCTGTGCACTTCTCCTTTGCCTAAATAATCCATCCACCTCACAGTATCAAGATGGTGATTAGACAGCATGATTATTGCACAAGTATGCCTTAGGCTGACTCATCCTCCTCCTCATTCTCCTCTTCCTTCCTGCACTATCCAATGACGTTTGATAGGGTGTCCGAGATTTTTATTTTTTCCTCTTTTTTTCTTCGGCGCACAAATTTTTTAGCGGATAGGCATTTTCGTCCACACGGATCTGGCGTTTTGGAAGAGTGAAACCAATGTTTTTGAAACCGGGTCCCAGAGTGGATATATTTGAAAACGCTGCCTTTGCGTTTCGTCTGGACAGCGAATCCGTGCATTTTCTGAAAAGTATGACATTAGCCCACGTCTCGCCCTTAGTCAAACACCACTACATCACGTAACAGCAACAAAAACATGAACAAACACTGAACACTAACATTAACACAGATTAATAAATGTATTGTTCCATGTTCGTTTGTGTACCACGCGCAGCAAATCCATGTCTTCTTCTCCGTTTTAAGTGTATCTCTGTGGCAGAATTACAGTGCCACATGCTGGTCTGGCATGTATACTACATCGGTTTCGTGTGGACGCTGATATTTCTTGAGACGAGGGAAAAAAAGATCGGGGTACCGTCTCCGTGTGGACGGGGCCAAAGAAGTAACGGGTACTTACGATTATGGATAGAAATGTAGCGGAGTAAAGAGTACAATATTTGCCTCTCAAATGTAGTTGAGTAAAGTCATGAGTACTCCCCAAAAATGATACTCGAGTAAAGTACATATCCCTCAAAATTGTACTTAAGTACTGTCCTCAAGTAAATGTACTCCATTACTGTCCGGCTCTGTATATCATGTTAATATATTTCCATAGTTAAATTCCATAACATGGCAATTACATGTGATACCAATTTCACATGTTCGCACATACATAAGTTCTTGCATAATTTTTTTCGTTAATTCTTAGTTTTTGCCTTGATAATAGAAAATATGAGCTAGGCATCATGTATGACAGTCAAAAATGGGATATGAGCTACAAAATGACCAGATCCTGCCATTAGCTATATAGAAGACATATCTTGTATGTAAAGGGCTTATATGTGGATATGAAGAAGCAATACAGGAGACCTATATTTCCTGTATATGCACATATATGCACCTCAATTTTGCCAGTATATATACGCATATATGCAGCATATATATGATCATATATGTGCATATATGCAACATATATGTGCATATACACTGCATATAGGTTTCATATATGCACATATATCCACATATAGGTTCTTTCCATGTGGGTACATCCAACCGACCTCACAACCGCAGACCATGTGTAACCACACCAGCCCAGGATCTCCACGTCCAGCATCGTCACCTGCAATATCGTCTGACACCAGCCACCCGGACAACTGCTGAACAATCTGTTTGCATAACCAAAGAATTTCTGCACAAACTGTCAGAAACTGTCTCAGGGAAGCTCATGTGCATGCTCGTCATCCTCATCGGGGTCTCAACCTGACTGCAGTTCGTCGTCATAGCCAGCTTGAGATGGCAAATGCTCACATTCGATGGTGTCTGGTACATTGTAGAGGTGTTTTCTTCATGGATGAATCTCGGTTTTCACTGTACAGGGCAGATGGCAGACAGCATGTTTTGCATCATGTGGGTGAGCGGTTTGCTGATGTCAACGTTGTGGATCGATTGGTGGTGGTGGGGTTATGGTATGGGCAGGCATATGTTATGATCAATGAACACAGGTGCATTTTACTGATGGCATTTTGAATGCAAAGAGATACCGTGACGAGATCCTGAGGCCGTTTGTTATGCCATTCATCACCTCATGTTGCAGCATGATAATGCATGGCCCCATTTTGCAAGGATCTGTACAAAATTCCTGGAAGCTGAAAACATACCAGTTCTTGCATGGACAGCATACTCACTGGATATGTCACCCACTGAGCAAGTTTGGGATGCACTCGATCGGCGTATACGACATTGTGTTCCAGTTCCTGCCAATATCAAGCTACTTCACACAGCCATTGAAGATGCAAACAGATATTGGATATCTTGAACAGTGTTGCCATGACAATTTATTAAAATGATTAAAATTTCAAGGATGACCACCAGATGAAGTTATAGGATAAAGAATCGAAGGCTGTTCAACCCATTCTCATTGTATCAGAATGATAAAAATAATGCACATAATCTGTTTATGTGTATTGTACTGTCATTATATGTTTACGCAATTATTGTAGAAATGCTTATACAGCATTAAAATCATTTAAAAAGAATCTGTACATTTGATATTGTCACGTCTGGTGATACAAGAAACACGGAGAGATCCAAGTGCAGGTATGTGACTTTATTAAAGGGCAAATCCAAAGGGTAAACAGTCCAGGCATGAGTCGAAACCAAAAACATCCATCCAAACATAAACCAAACAAGGAGACAAGGCAAGGGCAAGAACTGACGGACATGAATTAACATTAACATTAAACAAGGACTCCGTAACACAGACTCAGACAGACCGGGTATAAATACACAGAAGGATAAAGGGGAAACAGGAGACAGGTGGGGAACAATCAATTAACTAAACAAGGAGGAAGGTGACCAAATAAGTGAACAGGAAGTGATAAGGTGACAGACACCTTGAGAAAGGAGGACATCTAGTGGAAACCCAGGGACACAACCCAGACACTGTGACAGAACCCCCCCTCTACGGAGCGGCTCCTAGATGCTCCATGACAGACACAAAACAGACCAGGAGGGAGGCGGACAGTAAGAATGTTAGGGCTCTAGATACAGCTTTGGATGCGTCTAGCTCAGGGATTCCTGTACATTGTTAGGTTCCGGAAACAGAGCCCCAGCAGCAGGGCAACTGGGTGACGGTGAGGCAGCGTAGTCGTGGGTCAAAACACCGCTCTTCTGTTCCGATCAAAACATTAAACAGGTTCTCCCCACTCAGTGATGCACCCACTGAGAAACCTGATGAAAGTGCTCTAGTTATTGGTGATTCTATTGTACGGAACGTGAATATAGAGACACCAGCCACCATAGTCAAATGTTTACCGGGACTATTTGTTTAAAACAAATTTAAAAGTGCTGGCTAATGCTAAACGTAAATACAGTAAGATTGTTATTCATGCCGGCGCCAATGATGTTCGACTTCGCCAGTCGGAGATCACTAAAAATAACATTAAAGAGGTGTGTGAACTTGCAAGCACGATGTCAGACACTGTAATATGCTCTGGTCCCCTCCCTGCTTACCGTGGTGATGAGATGCATAGCAGATTGTCATCACTCAATGGCTGGATGTCTAAGTGGTGCCCACAGAATAACATAGGTTTCATAGACAATTGGACGAGCTTTTGGGGCAGACCTGACCTGTTTAAAAGAGATGGTCTTCATCCCTCCTGGGGTGGCGCCACTCTTCTCTATAGAAATATGGCAAATAGTCTTCGTGTTTATACTTGACTAACTGGGGCCCAGGTCAGGAAGCAGACAGACTGGCTAAACCGACCGTCTGCTAGCTGCCTCCCGTCACAGAGGTCAGTTAATTCTCAGCACATAGAGACTCTTTCACCTAGATATCACACTATAGAGACTGTGTCTGTTCCCCGAACTAGAAAATACAAAAAACGTCCAAACCAAGTTAAGATTAACAATTTAATTGAGGTTCAACAAATAAAAAACAGAAGCAATATGGATAAACAAATGATAAAGCTTGGCTTATTGAATATCAGATCCCTTTCTACGAAAACACTTTTTGTAAATAATATGATCACTGATCATAATATAGATGTACTCTGTTTGACAGAAACCTGGCTAAAACCTGATGATTACATTATTTTAAATGAGTCCACCCCCCAAGATTACTGTTATAAACATGAGCCACGTCTAAAAGGCAAAGGTGGAGGTGTTGCTTCAATTTATAACAACGTTTTCAGGATTTCTCAGAGGGCAGGCTACAAGTATAACTCGTTTATAGTAATGGTACTTCATATAACATTATCCAAAGTAACAAATGTTAATGATAAATCCCCTGTTATGTTTGTACTGGCTACTGTATACAGGCCACCAGGGCACCATACAGACTTTATTAAAGAGTTTGGTGATTTTACATCCGAGTTAGTTCTGGCTGCAGATAAAGTTTTAATAGTTGGTGATTTTAATATCCATGTTGATAATGAAAACGATGCATTGGGATCAGCATTTATAGACATTCTGAACTCTATTGGTGTTAGACAACACGTTTCAGGACCTACTCATTGTCGAAATCATACTCTAGATTTAATACTGTCACATGGAATTGATGTTGATGGTGTTGAAATTATTCAGCCAAGTGATGATATCTCAGATCATTATTTAGTTCTTTGCAAAATTCATATAGCCAAAATTGTAAATTCTACTTCTTGTTACAAGTATGGAAGAACCATCACTTCTAACACAAAAGACTGCTTTTTAAGTTATCTTCCTGATGTATCCAAATTCCTTAGCATATCCAAAACCTCAGAACAACTTGATGATGTAACAGAAACTATGGACTCTCTCTTTTCTAGCACTTTAAATACAGTTGCTCCTTTACGCTTAAGGAAGGTTAAGGAAAACAGTTTGACACCATGGTATAATGAGCATACTCGCACCCCAAAGAGAGCAGCCCGAAAAATGGAGCGCAGCTGGAGGAAAACAAAACTAGAGGTATTTCGTATTGCTTGGCGGGAAAGTACCATATCCTACAGAAAAGCATTAAAAACTGCTAGATCCGATTACTTTTCTTCTCTTTTAGAAGAAAACAAACATAACCCCAGGTATTTATTCAATACAGTGGCTAAATTAAAGAAAAATAAAGCCTCAACAAGTGTTGACATTTCCCAACACCACAGCAGTAATGATTTTATGAACTACTTTACTTCTAAAATCGATACTATTAGAGATAAAATTGCAACCATTCAGCCGTCAGCTACAGTATCGCATCAGACAGTGCACTATAGACCCCCTGTGGAACAGTTCCACTCATTCTCTACCATAGGAGAGGAAGAATTGTATAATCTTGTTAAATCATCTAAACCAACAACATGTATGTTAGACCCTATACCATCTAAGCTCCTAAAAGAGGTGCTTCCAGAAGTCATAGATCCTCTTCTGACTATTATTAATTCCTCATTGTCATTAGGATATGTCCCCAAAACCTTCAAACTGGCTGTTATTAAGCCTCTCATCAAAAAACCACAACTTGACCCCAAAGAACTAGTTAATTACAGACCAATCTCGAATCTCCCTTTTCTGTCCAAGATACTAGAACAGGTGGTATCCACACAATTATATTCCTTCTTAGAGAAAAATGGTATATGTGAGGATTTCCAGTCAGGATTTAGACCGTATCGTAGTACTGAGACTGCTCTCCTTAGAGTTACAAATGATCTGCTCTTATCATCTGATCGTGGGTGTATCTCTCTATTAGTTTTATTGGATCTTAGTGCTGCGTTTGACACAATTGACCACAACATTCTTTTGCATAGACTTGAACACTTTGTTGGCATCAGTGGAAGTGCATTAGCATGGTTTAAATCGTACTTATATGACCGCCATCAGTTCGTAGCAGTGAATGAAGATGTATCCTATCGATCACAAGTGCAGTATGGAGTACCTCAAGGCTCAGTACTAGGGCCGCTACTCTTCACGCTTTATATGTTACCCTTGGGAGATATCATCAGGAAACATGGTGTTAGCTTTCACTGTTATGCTGATGATACTCAGCTCTATATTTCTTCGCAGCCCGGTGAAACACACCAATTTGAAAAACTAATGGATTGCATAGTCGATATAAAAAACCGGATGACGAGTAATTTCTTACTGCTAAATTCTGAAAAAACAGAGGTGTTAATTATAGGACCTAAAAACTCTGCTTGTAATAACCTAGAACACTGTCTAAGACTTGATGGTTGCTCTGTCAATTCTTCGTCATCAGTTAGGAACCTAGGTGTGCTATTTGATCGCAATCTTTCCTTAGAAAGCCACGTTTCTAGCATTTGTAAACCTGCATTTTTCCATCTCAAAAATATATCTAAATTACGGCCTATGCTCTCAATGTCAAATGCAGAAATGTTAATCCATGCATTTATGACCTCAAGGTTAGATTATTGTAATGCTTTATTGGGTGGTTGTTCTGCACGCTTAGTAAACAAACTACAGCTAGTCCAAAATGCAGCAGCAAGAGTTCTTACTAGAACCAGGAAGTATGACCATATTAGCCCGGTCCTGTCAACACTGCACTGGCTCCCTATCAAGCATCACATAGATTTTAAAATATTGCTTATTACTTATAAAGCCCTGAATGGTTTAGCACCTCAGTATTTGAATGAGCTCCTTTTACATTATAATCCTCTACGTCCGCTACGTTCTCAAAACTCAGGCAATTTGATAATACCTAGAATATCAAAATCAACTGCAGGCGGCAGATCCTTTTCCTATTTGGCGCCCAAACTCTGGAATAACCTACCTAACATTGTTCGGGAGGCAGACACACTCTTGCAGTTTAAATCTAGATTAAAGACCCATCTCTTTAACCTGGCATACACATAACATACTAATATGCTTTTATTATCCAAATCCGTTAAAGGATTTTTAGGCTGCATTAATTAGGTAAACCGGAAACACTTCCCATTACACCCTATGTACTTACTACATCATTAGAAGAATGGCATCTACGCTAATATTTGTCTGTTTCTCGCTTGTTTCGAGGTCACCGTGGCCACCAGATCCAGTCTGTGTCCAGATCAGCGGGTCACTGCAGTCACCCGGATCCAGTACGTATCCAGACCAGATGGTGGATCAGCACCTAGAAAGGACCTCTACATCCCTGAAAGACAGCGGAGACCAGGACAACTAGAGCCCCAGATACAGATCCCCTGTAAAGACCTCGTCTCAGAGGAGCACCAGGACAAGACCACAGGAAACAGATGATTCTTCTGCACAATCTGACTTTGCTGCAGCCTGGAATTGAACTACTGGTTTCGTCTGGTCAGAGGAGAATTGGCCCCCCAACTGAGCCTGGTTTCTCCCAAGGTTTTTTTCTCCATTCTGTCACCGATGGAGTTTCGGTTCCTTGCCGCTGTTGCCTCTGGCTTGCTTAGTTGGGGACACTTCATCTACAGCGATATCGTTGACTTGATTGCAAATAAATGCACAGACACTATTTAACTGAACAGAGATGACATAACTGAATCCAATGATGAACTGCCTTTAACTATCATTTTTGCATTATTGACACTGTTTTCCTAATGAATGTTGTTCAGTTGCTTTGACGCAATGTACTTTGTTTAAAGCGCTATATAAATAAAGGTGACATATCATTGTGATTTACACCTGAGAAGACAAAGGCCCGCATAATGAGCTGCATAATGAGCCTCTCAGTCATCTGTGCCACTGTGAGTGAGGAGTTATAAGAAAGAATGTGAGAACAAAATAAATCTATATAATTTTATGTTTGTAGTTTATTTAGAATATATTTAATTATCCCACAACATAATTTAATATCCACTTGGGGGAGCAGTTAAACAGTTTATCAGGAACAATCAAAGCTGACTTTCAAACAAATTTTTTGGCATCAATACTCCAGTCACACAATCCCTCAGAAATCCTTTTAACAATCTTATTTTCTACAAAAAAAAAAAAAAAAAACATTTATTTTTGTTATTATTATCATTATCATTATTATTAATGTTGAAAAGAGCTGATAATTTTTTTCTAGGTTTTTATGGGGAATAAATTGAAAGAACAGCATTGTTTTTACATTTCTTAGCCTACAGTTATTTATTTGTTACATTTATATTATTTACATCAAGCTTTTGAATGGTATAGTATTGTATATTGTTATTGAAACTTCATAATGTTTCACTTGATTATATATTTAGTCAGGAATTATAGTTTGGAAAAAGTCTTTGGAAAAAATCTAACTAGTAAAATGTTAACACGTTATGTAAAAACTAGTACATGTATATAAATAAATAAAAAGGGACTTACTCATGTTTATGATCTCTGCTGAATAAAGTGCTTCATCCTTTTTTTCTGAGGAAATCCATTTCTCAAATCCTCAACCACATGACATCTTTTTGGGGTGAATTATGTCTTATTCCTCTCATCGCGAAGCAAACAGTAAAATAAAAACTTCAAGAACAGTCTGGCTGCTTTTTCTTCTGTTATGGGTGTATTCAAGCCGTGCGCTTCAGTTTGAATCTGAATAGAGCGTTCAGCGCGGGGGCGTGGTCACATTAGAAATAATGAAGGGAGACATGAAAATCAGACATCGCGTTGTTTTCATATGGATTACTTTATCACAGAATATCTGTTTTCGGCTGCACTTGTTTAGTTTAAAAGTAGACATGGCAAGCTTTCTATAGATATCACTCTCATGTCTCTTCGTTGAGTATTCACGGAGTTACAGTTCATTTTAATGACGTGTTTGTAAATAAAGATCAGCGCAGACAAAGGCTGCAGACAGCACACCTTGTTTGTTCTCTTTATTTTATAAGTGCACAAAGTTTTGTTGTTATTATGTCTGTATCCAAAAAAAAAGTAGACCCTTTACAGATTCGATTGATGTATTGCTCTTATCTGTACGATTAAAACTGAAAGTGTAATTAGGGCCCGAGCACCGATGGTGTGAGGACCCTCTTGGAATTGCTCCGTTTATTATTATTATTATTATTAGGGCCCGAGCACCGATGGTGTGAGGACCCTCTTGGAATTGCTCCGTTTATTATTATTATTATTATTATTATTATTATTATTATTATTATTATTATTATTATTATTATTATTATTCTCTAAGATGAATCGCATTTTTGAGAGCCTAAACATGCTCGAAAAGTCATGAAACTTTGCACACACCTCAGAACTGGCGAAAATTTACGTCTGATATGGGTTTCAGAAGTGGGTGTGGCAAAATGGCTCGACAGCGCCACCTATACACGTTCAACGGTGTGCGCCTCGAGCTACGTTTCACGTACATGTATGAAAATTGGTATACACATGTATCTCTCCAATACCTACAAAAAAGTCTCTTGGAGCAAAATCCGAAACCCAACAGGAAGTCGGTTATTTTTAATTTTATGAGCAAATTTTGTGTCATTTTTGTCATTTCCATGCGTTGTATTTTAACGAACTCCTCCTAGAGATTAATTCAGATCAACACCAAAGTTGGTATGCCTAATCTAAAGGCCTTTGCGATGTTAAATTGCGAAGATTTTGAGTTTTCGTTAAAGGGCGTGTTCGTGGCGGCCTGGCGAATTTCGATGATTCGCCATGAAAAATGAAGTTGCTATAACTCAGACATACAATGTCCAATCTGCCCCAAACTTCACATGTTTGATGAGACTCCGAACCTGAACAGATTGACATGCCCATATTCAGTTATAGTCATAGCGCCACCTATTGGCAACAGGAAGTGACATATTTTACACTGCGACTAACTACTCCTAGAAATTTTATGACATCAAGGTCTTTTTTGTGGTCAGTCTAATCTAAAGGCCTGTGCGATGTTAAGTTGTGAAGATCTTGAGTTTTCGTTAAGGGGCGTGTCCATGGCGCCGTGACAAAATTCAAAGTCTCGCCATGGGAATAAAAGATGTTATAACTCAGGCATAAAATGTCCGATCTTCCCCAAACTTCACATGTTTGATAAAAGTCGTGGCCTGAACAGATCTGAAGGCCAATATTCCATCGGGTGTGGCAAAATGGCTCGATAGCGCCACCTATACACTTTCAACGGAGTGCGCCTCGATCTATGTTTCACGTACATGTACAAAAATTGGTACACACATGTAACACACCAATACCTACAAAAAAGTATCTTGGTACGAAATCCTAATCCCAACAGGAAGTCGATTATTTTGATTTTCCCTGCAAATTTGGTGTTGTTTTTGCCATTTTCAGGGGTTGTACTTTAACGAACTCCTCCTAGAGATTTATTCAGATCAACACCAAACTTGGTCAGTGTAATCTAAAGCCCTTTGCGATGTTAAATTGCGAAGGACTTGAGGTTTCGTTAAAGGGCGTGTCCATGGCGGCCTGACAAATTTCGATGTTTCGCCATGAAAAAGGAAGTTGCTGTAACTCAGACATATAATGTCCAATCTGCCCCAAACTTCACATGTTGGATAAGACTCTTGACCTGAACAGATCTACATGCCAATATTCAGTTATAGTCATAGCGCCACCTATTGGCAACAGGAAGTGAAATATTTTACACTGCGACAAACTACTCCTAGAAATTTTATGACATCAATGTTATTTTTGTGGTCAGTCTAATCTAAAGACCTGTGTGATGTTTAGTTGTGAAGATCTTGAGTTTTCGTTAAAAGGCGTGTCCATGGCGCCGTGACGAAGTTCGATGTGTCGCCATGGGAATAAAAGATGTTATAACTCAGGCATAAAATGTCCGATCTTGCCCAAACTTCACATGTGTGATAAGGGTCCTGGCCTGAACAGATCTGAAGGCCAATATTCCATTGGGTGTGGCAAAATGGCTCGATAGCGCCACCTATACACTTTCAACTGAGTGCATATACACTTTCAACGGAGTGCGCCTCAAGCTATGTTTCACGTACATGTACAAAAATCGGTACACACATGTAACACACCAATATCTACGAAAAAGTCTCTTGGTACGAAATCCGAATCCAAACAGGAAGTCAGTTATTTAGAATGTTCTCTGCAAAATTGTTGTTGTTTTTGGCATTTTCAGGGGTTGTACTTTAACGAATTCCTCCTAGAGATTTATTCAGATCAACATCAAACTTGGTCAGTTAAATCTAAAGGCCTTTGCGAAGTTAAATTGGGAAGATCTTGAGATTTCGTTAAAGGGAGTGTCCATGGCGGCCTGACAAATTTTGATGTTTCGCCATGAAAAAGGAAGTTGCTGTAACTCAGACATACAATGTCCAATCTGCCCCAAACTTCGCATGTTAGATAAGATTTCTTGCCTTAACACATCTACATGCCCATATTCAATTATAGTCATAGTGCCACCTGCTGGCAACAGGAAGTGACATATTTTACGCTGAGACAAACTACTCCTAGAGATTTTTTGACATTAATGTATTTTTGTGGTCAGTCTAATCTAAAGGCCTGTGTAATGTTAAATTGTGGCAATCTTGAGTTTTTGTTAAAGAGCGTGTCCATGGCAAAAATGACAAAATTTGATGTCTCGCCACAGCAAGAGAAGTTGTTGTAACTCAGGCATAAAATGTTTGATCTTCCCCAAACTTCACATGTTCGATAAGAGTGCAGCCCTGAACACATCTGAAGGCCAATATTCCATTATAATGATAGCGCCACCTGCTGGCAACAGAAAGATTGGCACATATATGGAATAAACTTTGATATATTCCACTTATATTTATGAGTTTAAATGCATATTTCTCACCGTTCACCTATTTACTAAAGCCACTCGCTGCCGGTGAGCCCGGATGCGAGGGCCCGTTCATCGCTGCTTGCAGCTTTAATTTAAGTTGTATTCGGGGTTATCAGGAGAAAATGACTCAAAACGCGTATCCACGTTAATCGACTTCAGAGGGTTTTAACACATGAAACTGCACTGTAAAGTGTTACCAAAGTTTAATATACAGGTGCTTCTCAATAAATTGGAATTTCATGGAAAAGTTCATTCATTTCAGTAATTCAACTCAAATTGTGAAACTTGTGTATTAAATTCAATGCACATAGACTGAAGTAGTTTGTCTTTTTTTTATTATTGTGATGATTTTGGCTCACGTTTAACAAAAAAAAAAAAAAAACACAAATTCTCAACAAATTAGAATATTTCATAAGACCAATAAAAAATAAATAAATAAATAAAAACTTTTTAGTGAACTTGTTGGCCTTTTAGAAATTATGTTAATTTACTGTACATGTACTCAATACTTAGTTGGGGCTCCTTTTACTTTAATTACTGTCTCAATTCGGCGTGGCATGGAGGTGATCAGTTTGTGGCACTGCTAAGGTGGTATGGAAGCCCAGGTTTCTTTGACAGTGGCCTTTGTTTGGTATCATTTCTCATTTGCCTCTTGACAATATCCCATAGATTCTCTATGGGGTTCAGGTCTGGTGAGTTTGCTGGCCAGTCAAGCACACCAATGCCATGATCATTTAACCAACTTTTGGTGCTTTTGGCAGTGTGGGCAGGTGCCAAATCCTGCTGGAAAATGAAATCAGCATCTTCAAAAAGCTGGTCAGTAGTAGGAGGTCACGTGACCCATGCGCGCGATGGTCGAAGGACTCTGATGCTCCATCCAAACCTCCTTCCTTTTCCTAAATAAAAATATATAGAATTGACAGCCAGCTTTTTTTTTTACTCTGCATATTGTCAGTATAATGTACGGAAACAAAAAACAGGACTCCTCGCTGTCCACAACTCCCTCCGGGACGAAAAAGATGAAGTTCGCGAGCACTGAGGCTAATCTGACAGACGCCGTTGCAGAGGCGCTTCCAAAACAAGTAGCGCTTGAAACTACGATTCAAAATGCAATTCGGATGGCTATGGAGGACGTGAAATCCTCTTTGATTGAGCTCCCAAACTGACACAGTACGAGACTTGGGTTCGAAGGTAGACAAGATTCAAGGGGAGACACGACAGATAAAGAAGGATTTGAACGTGCACAACAGAGCAGCATAACCTCACCTTGAAAATTGCGGAGTTAGAAGACAGGTCTCGCCGTAATAATTTACGTTTGGTGGGGCTGCCGCAAGGCCAGGAAGGGGATGATCCAACTGGTTTCCTTCAAAAGATGCTCCCTATCTGGATACCCGCGCTGAAGAGTAAGGGATCGATCGAAATAGACCACGCGCACAGAATCTATGGCTCCGATAAATCCCGTACTTTGATCTTTCGCGTGCTACTGTATCAGGATCGACAGGCGATTCTTCAGGGAGCCAGGGAAGTGATGAAAACCGAACCAATTCATGACCAAGAGTCCATACTGTGTTTTTTCTCAGACTACAGTGGGTTTACCTCCCGTAGACGACAGGCCTTCGGAAGCATTCAAGAGGAATTGCACACCCTGGGAATTCAAAACGTCCCACTCTTCGTGTCAGCTTTGGTGGTAATCAACACTCCTTTGATTCAGTCAAAAAAGCAGTGGATTTCTTAGTGGAAGCTCGTAATACTCCTGGATCGGGCGCCAGACGTAAATTGTCCTTTTATGGTCCAGAGCCACCTCCTGAGTCTATGGATGAGTAAAATGAGTCAAACCGGGATAGAAGTGAGTACGCCGATAATGTAAAGTGCTAGCAATGTTAACGACTCATTTCAGAGGAGTCCTGTTAACGTTTTTTTTTTTCTCTCAAACATTTGTATTTTGTTTTATTTATTTTATACATAAAATATATATGGCTGTCACTACTGTTTATACTATATATACTTCGTTTGTTATATACTACATACTTCATGTTTCAATGGAAGAGAGTGTTTGATGTTCTATTGAACGACGGTGGATGTTGTCACAGGCCCTTATAATGATGGGGGAATTTGCGGTCTCTAATGGGGTTTTTTTCTGTTCATGTTACTTCTATTTACCTCTTACAATGTTTTAGTTTCGTCACAGGTTAAACAGATACATTTTGGTTTTGCAAATCATATTAAAATTTGTACCTTTGTTTCATTAGACTATGGATAAATTAAAAATGATATCACTTAATATTAGAGGTCTTAACAGTCCAAATAAACGAGCTAAATTCTTGATCTACTTGCGCAGGAAAGCGATTGATATCGCTCTAATTCAGGAAACTCATCTAAAGAGAGCAGATGTTCAGAGATTACAGAATAAATTTTATAAAGTTGTAGCCTTTTCTACTGATAACACTAAAACTAAAGATACAGTTATTTTGATTGCACGGAACTGTAATCTCAAGATTGACAGAGAAAGTCAGGATCAATCTGGCAGGCTTGCTTATTTTTGTACTAGCATTAAGGGAAGGAAACCAAGCTTTTGTATCAATCTATGCTCCTACAATATTTGAGACAAATTTTTTCCCACATGTAACTAAAAATTTACTTTCATTAATAGACTATTCTATGATTATCGGAAGGGATATGAATGTGGTGATTGACCCTGTATTGGACAGATCTTCTTCCTGTAGTCAAATTCAGCTTAATTCCTTTGCTGCGCTTAATGACTTCGTAAAAATGCTGAATTTGGTTGACGTTTGGAGAACGGGGAACCCCGCGAGTAGAAATTATACCTTTTTTCGGCACAACATCTCTCTTTTTCTAGAATATTTTATCTACTATGCTCCGAGGAAATTTTGAACTCTTTTGACCAGACAATCATACTACCAGCTATTCTTGCAGATCATAATTCTTTAATGGTAGAATTTGAATGTGCTCCATTTGTTGACAGATCTCTGTGGTGGCATTTCAATATCTCTCTTTTACAGAACAATAAGTTCGATGAAGACTTCAAAGCTGGTCTGTCCGAATTTCTTTCGTTTAATGTTGGTTCAGTTGAAGACCCTATTTTTTGTCTAGGAAGCTACGAAAGGTTTTTATCAAAGATTTTTCTATAGCCTTTGCTACTAACGGAAAAAAGGCACATAATCAGAGAATTGACCATTTAGACAAAGAATGTCAAAAACTTAATTTGTACCTAAAATCTTCTTTCTCTAATTCAAATTATAAGACGCTTCAGACCCTTAAAGCGGAATTGAACGATCTTTTGAGAAGGAAAGCGGAATTTGTGATTCACAGAACCAGACAGTCCTATTACTTTTGTGGTGCCAGACCGAGCAAACTTTTAGCCTTAAGACTGAAGCAAAATCAGGCAAAAGCCTACATTGAAAAAAAATAAACACACTTCTATAGGATTGGTTGGGAATAGCAAAGAAATTAATTCCTCATTTTCCGATTTCTTTTCCAAACTCTATACCAGGGATAGGCAACTCCAGTCCTGGAGGGCCACTATCCTGCAGAGTTTAGCTCTAACCCTAATTAAACACACCTGAACATGGCAATCAGTGTTTTCGGGATTACTAGATAGATACAGGCAGATGAGTTTTTATGAGGGCTGAAGCTAAACTCTGCAGGATAGTGGTCCTCTAGGACCGGAGTTGCCTCTCCTGCTCTATACGTCTGAACTTAAAAAAGTTATACTGCCTTTTTGCAGTCTCTTACTCTACCTCGACTTAGTCATGAGTAAGCTGAATCTTTAGGACAGCCAGTTACTTTGGACGAACTTAAAGGGGCGTTACAAGGTGCTAAGAAAGGCAGGGCACCAGGCTTAGATGGGATCCATGAAGAATTATTTCTTAAATATTTTGATCTTCTCGGACCTGTCTTCCTGACAGGTCCACGCGGCAGTAGAGGTGGGCGCCTTTCACCTGCAGATGAATACGGCACTTATATCGCTGATACCCAAAAAAGGGAAATATCATATGGATTGTGCAAACTACAGACCCATTAGTGTCACAGTTTTCTGTCTTTCTGTCACTGTCTTCTGTGAGTGTTGTGTTTGTTTGGTGCCATGTGCTTTTGTCCTGTCTCTTCTCTTACCCCACCTATCTTGTTACCTCATCATTGTTTTTGTTGCTACACCTGTGTTTCTCCCTTGCTCCCGGACTCATTTACCTTCACTCTGCACACCTGTCTCTCAATCACACACACAGCTGTTGCTCATTGTCATGGACTATATATTCACACACACCAATCTGTCTGGCTGTATTAATTGTTAGATATTAATCGTGTTTGCATTTTCTGATTCTGATCTTGCGGGGCTCACTGCTAGCCTCCACGAGGCGGAGGTGTCCCATTCAGGATTCCCACGAGGCGGCGGTGTCCGCTCACGATGCCCCCGAGGCGGCGGTGTCCGCTCACGATGCCCCCGAGGCGGCGGTGTCCGCTCAATATGCCCCCAAGGCAGCAGTGACCGCTCACGATGCCCCCGAGGCAGCGGTGTCCGCTCACAATGCCCCCGAGGTGGCTGTGTCCGCTCACGATGCCCCTGAGGCGGCGGCGGCGTCCACTCTCAGTTTCCCCAAGGCGGCGGCGGTGACGGTGTCCACTCACAGTTCCCCCGAGGCGGCGGCGGCGTCCGCTCACAGTTCCCCAGAGGTGGCGGAGGCGTCCGCTCACAGATCCCCCGAGGCGGCAGCGGCGTCTGCTCACAGTTCCCCCGAAACGGTGGCGGCGTCCACTCTCAGTTTCCCTGAGGCGGCGGCAGTGTCCGCTCACAGTTCCCTCAAGGCGGCAGCGGTGTCCGCTCACAGTTGCCCTGAGGCGGCGGCGTCCGCTCACAGTTGCCCCGCATTTTCTGATTCTGATCTTGTTCTGGATATCTGTTCGGTTTTGTTTTTGTCTTGTTTGATTTTTGTTTCATTTATATTAAAGTAATTTCTTCCCTGCATTTGGACCCAGACCCTGTTCTTTATTTGCCGGCCCGTGACAATTAGTTTGATAAACACTGATATAAAAATGTATGCCAGAATTCTCTCCTTGCGACCATCCTGACCAGTCTGGCTTCATGCCTAATAAATCAGCGGCGGACAACATTCGGAGACTATTGGATGTCATTCATGAATCCCAGGGTTGTCCCACTCCAGCTGCGGTTCTTTCGTTGGATGCAGACAAGGCATTTGACAGGCTGGAGTGGGACTACCTCTGGTCTGTTTTGGAGGTGTTTGGTCTGGTCAAAGGCTTCATAAATATGATAAGAGTCTTATATAGAAACCCCACGGCCTCTGTTATGACTAATGGAGTACATATAGTATAAAACTCGATGTACTTGCAACATCGTTAGAAGAATGGCATCTACTCTAATATTAGTCTGTTTCTCTCTTATTCCGAGGTCACCGTAGCCACCAGATCCAGTCTGTATCCAGATCAGAGGGTCACTGCAGTCACCCGGATCCAGTACATATCCAGACCAGAAGGTGGATCAGCACCTAGAAAGGACCTCTACACCCCTGAAAGACAGCGGAGACCAGGACAACTAGAGCCTCAGATACAGATCCCCTGTAAAGACCTTGTCGCAGATGACCACCAGGAAAAGACCACAGGAAAACAGATGATTCTTCTGCACAATCTGACTTTGCTGCAGCCTGGAATTGAACTACTGGTGGCAGCGGTATCTGCTCAGGATTCTCACGAGGCGCCGGTGGCCGCTCACCATTCCCACGAGGCGCCGGTGTCTGCTCACAGTTCCCCTGAGGCGGCGGCGTCCGCTCACAGTTCCCCCGCATTTTCTGATTCTGATCTTGTCCTGGATATCTGTTCGGTTTTGTTTTTGTCTTGTTTGATTTTTGTTTCATTTATATTAAAGTAATTTCTTCCCTGCATTTGGACCCAGAACCTGTTCTTTCTTTGCCGGCCCGTGACAATTAGTTTGATAAACACTGATATAAAAATGTATGCAAGAATTCTCTCCTTGCGACAATCCTGACCAATCTGGCTTCATGCCTAATAAATCAGCGGCGGACAACATTCGGAGACTATTGGATGTCATTCATGAATCCCAGGGTTGTCCCACTCCAGCTGCGGTTCTTTCGTTGGATGCAGACAAGGCGTTTGACAGGCTGGAGTGGGACTACCTCTGGTCTGTTTTGGAGGTGTTTGGTCTGTGCAAAGGCTTCATAAATATGATAAGAGTCTTATATAGAAACCCCACGGCCTCTGTTATGACTAATGGAGTACATATAGTATAAAACTCGATGTACTTGCAACATCATTAGAAGAATGGCATCTACTCTAATATTAGTCTGTTTCTCTCTTATTCCGAGGTCACCGTAGCCACCAGATCCAGTCTGTATCCAGATCCGAGGGTCACTGCAGTCACCCGGATCCAGTACATATCCAGACCAGAAGGTGGATCAGCACCTAGAAAGGACCTCTACACCCCTGAAAGACAGCGGCGACCAGGACAACTAGAGCCTCAGATACAGATCCCCTGTAAAGACCTTGTCTCAGATGACCACCAGGAAAAGACCACAGGAAAACAGATGATTCTTCTGCACAATCTGACTTTGCTGCAGCCTGGAATTGAACTACTGGTGGCACCGGTATCTGCTCAGGATTCTCACGAGGCGCCGGTGGCCGCTCACCATTCCCACGAGGCGCTGGTGGCCGCTCCGAAAGTTCTAGAGGCGGCGGCGGCATCCACTCACTACCCTCTTGGGTGGCAGGGTCCGCTCTCAGTTTCCCCGAGGCGGGGAAACTCATAGCTCAACACTAGCTCCCACCACATACCTTGGACATATTCAAGTGGTTGTTTCAACTTCGAGACATTATAATGATAGAAAAGACCACAGCTCCGGTGAACTTGGCTCATATCTCAACACTAAAAATATGGACAACAGCTGCTGACAAAGTCTCCAAGTATATTGCACAAAGCAACATTCAGGACTCAGTTTGAACACTTTAACACTTTATCCCATTTCTTTATTTTTAATTCTTTTTTATATATAAATGTTTTTATCATTCCTGTGACTGTTTTTCTGTAGACTTATCTGTTCATTTTGTACCCCATTAAAAATAGACCGCGGGTTGGGGTGGGAGGGATTGGTAGATGTGTTGTTGTTTGTTGCGTTTCTTTTTGGCATGATTGTCAAAAATTTTAAATCTAAAAAAAAAAAAAAATTTTTTTTAAAAAGCTGGTCAGTAGAAGGAAGCATGAAGTGCTTCAAAATGTATTGGTAAATGGTTGCAGTGAGGAAATTTTCATCACAGTTTGTGGAAAAAAAATCATCACAATTTGTGGAAACTTAACACTGGACTTCAAGCAACTTGGGCTATGAGCTTCTCAGCCCTTCCTCCAGACTCTAGGACCTTGGTTTCCAAATTAAATTAAAAATTTACTCTCATCTGAAAAGAGGACTTTGGACCACTGGGCAACAGTCCAGTTCATCTTCTCCTTAGCCCAGGTAAGACGCCTCAGCAGTGGCTTAACAAGAGGTATATGACAACTTAAGCCAAATTCCTTGACACGACTGTGTGTGATGGCTCTTGATGCCTTGACCCCAGCCTCAGGTCATTCCTTATGAAGTTCACTCAAATTCTTCAATCGATTTTGCTTGACAATCCTCATAAAGCTGTGGTTCTATCAGTTGGTTGTTCATCTTTTTCTTCCACACTTTTTCCTTCCACTCAACCTTCTGTTAACATGCTTGAATACAGCACTCTTGAACAGTCAGGTTCTTTGGCAATGAATGTTTGTGGCTTACCCTCCTTATGAAGGGTGTCAATGATTGTCTTCTGCACAACTGTCAGATCAGCAGTCCTCCCCATGATTGTGTAGCCTAGTGAACCAAATTGAGAGACTATTTTGAAGGCTCAGGAAACCTTTGCAGGTGTTTTGAGTTGATTAGCTGATTGGCATATCACCATATTCTGATTTGAGATGTGAATTGGTGGGTTTTTGTTAAATGTGAGCCAAAATCATCACAATTAAAAGAACCAAAGACTTAAACTACTTCAGTCTGGGTGTATTGAATTTATTTAATACACAAGTTTCACAATTTGAGGTGAATTACTAAATGAACTTTTCAATGACATTCTACTTTATTTAGAAGCACCTGTATTGTTATGTGTGTTTGTGTGTGTGTGTGTTGAACTTATAGAGCAGTGTGTGTGTGTGTGTGTGTGTGTGTGTGTGTGTGTGTCTGTGTGTGTCTTGATCTTATAGAGCAGGGTAGGCAAGTTCGGTCCTAGAGGGCCGCAGTCCTGCAGAGTTCAGCTTCAACCCTGAAAAAAAACCTTAACCTTGTCTGTAGCTTGTTCAGGTGTGTTTGATTAGGGCTGAAGCTGAACTCTGCAGGACTGCGGCTCTCTAGGACTGAATTTGCCTACCACTATTATAAAGTAACCCTTTCATTGCTGTAACCCTTAAACTCAGACTGACAGATGGTAACTGTAAATGCATGTGCATGCATGCACCGTTTTCCTGATGCCACAGGGCTCTGTCAACGCTGCTAAACAGCTTTAATTTCTTTTGTTTGCTGTTATGATTTTTATTTAATTTTTTGGATGGGTTTATGTAAATACATTTTTCCTGATCTTTCAAATTTTGCGTTTGATATTTTTGTTTAAACCCAGGTTTTTTTTCGGTGGGTCCCACCCTGTATTTATCTTGTAGCCTTTCTGTCTAGGGTGTTCTTAGGGAGACATAAAAAGACAAGACTTTGTATAAACTTGTTAAATCATCTAAACCAACAACATGTATGTTAGGCCCTATACCATCTAAGTTCCTAAAAGAGGTGCTTCCAGAAGTCATAGATCCTCTTCTGACTATTATTAATTCCTCATTGTCATTAGGATATGTCCCCAAAACCTTCAAACTGGCTGTTATTAAGCCTCTCATCAAAAAACCACAACTTGACCCCAAAGAACTAGTTAAATATAGAGCAATCTCGAATCTCCCTTTTCTGTCCAAGATACTAGAAAAGGTGGTATCCACACAATTATATTCCTTCTTAGAGAAAAATGGTATATGTGAGGATTTCCAGTCAGGATTTAGACCGTATCATAGTACTGAGACTACTCTCCTTAGAGTTACAAATGATCTGCTCTTATCATCTGATCGTGGGTGTATCTCTCTATTAGTTTTATTGGATCTTAGTGCTGCGTTTGACACAATTGACCACAACATTCTTTTGCATAGACTTGAACACTTTGTTGGCATCAGTGGAAGTGCATTAGCATGGTTTAAGTCGTACTTATATGACCGCCATCAGTTCGTAGCAGTGAATGAAGATGTATCCTATCAATCACAAGTGCAGTATGGAGTACCTCAAGGCTCAGTACTAGGGCCGCTACTCTTCACGCTTTATATGTTACCCTTGGGAGATATCATCAGGAAACATGGTGTTAGCTTTCACTGTTATGCTGATGATACTCAGCTCTATATTTCTTCGCGGCCCGGTGAAACACACCAATTTGAAAAACTAATGGATTGCATAGTCGATATAAAAAACTGGATGACGAGTAATTTCTTACTGCTAAATTCTGAAAAAACAGAGGTGTTAATTATAGGACCTATAAACTCTGCTTGTAATAACTTAGAACACTGTCTAAGACTTGATGGTTGCTCTGTCAATTCTTCGTCATCAGTTAGGAACCTAGGTGTGCTACTTGATCGCAATCTTTCCTTAGAAAGCCACGTTTCTAGCATTTGTAAACCTGCATTTTTCCATCTCAAAAATATATCTAAATTACGGCCTATGCTCTCAATGTCAAATGCAGAAATGTTAATCCATGCATTTATGACCTCAAGGTTAGATTATTGTAATGCTTTATTGGGTGGTTGTTCTGCACGCTTAGTAAACAAACTACAGCTAGTCCAAAATGCAGCAGCAAGAGTTCTTACTAGAACCAGGAAGTATGACCATATTAGCCCGGTCCTGTCAACACTGCACTGGCTCCCTATCAAGCATCGCATAGATTTTAAAATATTGCTTATTACTTATAAAGCCCTGAATGGTTTAGCACCTCAGTATTTGAATGAGCTCCTTTTACATTATAATCCTCTACGTCCGCTACGTTCTCAAAACTCAGGCAATTTGATAATACCTAGAATATCAAAATCAACTGCAGGCGGCAGATCCTTTTCCTATTTGGCGCCCAAACTCTGGAATAACCTACCTAACATTGTTCGGGAGGCAGACACACTCTTGCAGTTTAAATCTAGATTAAAGACTCATCTCTTTAACCTGGCATACACATAACATACTAATATGCTTTTATTATCCAAATCCGTTAAAGGATTTTTAGGCTGCATTAATTAGGTAAACCGGAACCGGAAACATTTCCCATAACACCCTATGTACTTGCTACATCATTAGAAGAATGGCATCTACGCTAATATTTGTCTGTTTCTCTCTTGTTCCGAGGTCACCGTGGCCACCAGATCCAGTCTGTGTCCAGATCAGAGGGTCACTGCAGTCACCCGGATCCAGTACGTATCCAGACCAGATGGTGGATCAGCACCTAGAAAGGACCTCTACATCCCTGAAAGACAGTGGAGACCAGGACAACTAGAGACCCAGATATAGATCCCCTGTAAAGACCTTGTCTCAGAGGAGCACCAGGACAAGACCACAGTAAAACAGATGATTCTTCTGCACAATCTGACTTTGCTGCAGTCTGGAATTGAACTACTGGTTTCGTCTGGTCAGAGGAAAACTGGCCCCCCAACTGAGCCTGGTTTCTCCCAAGGTTTTTTTCTCCATTCTGTCACTGATGGAGTTTCAGTTCCTTGCCGCTGTCGCCTCTGGCTTGCTTAGTTGGGGATACTTCTTCTACAGCGATATCGTTGACTTGATTGCAAATAAATGCACAGACACTATTTAACTGAACAGAGATGACATCACTGAATCCAATGATGAACTGCCTTTAACTATCATTTTTGCATTATTGACACTGTTTTCCTAATGAATGTTGTTCAGTTGCTTTGACGCAATGTATTTTGTTTAAAGCGCTATATAAATAAAGGTGACAAGACCCTTCGATATGCTTCAAACATTTCCCAATCAAACAATGAGAACAGGCACTTTTTTATATTGAGGTTTGTAGAACAACGTTAGCTGCATTTTTAATACTTAATAAATATTTAATTTTAGTAAAATGTTAATTCAACCCCGGCACTTTATTTGGGCAGGTGTGTTGACGTAGAGTTTTCTAAATTAAAATTTTCTAGGTATCCAAAATGAGGAGATGTGAATCAGGAGCACTGAACTCTTTCATGCAATGTATGTTTCATAAATAATCGAAGCCGGAGGACACTCTTGCACAGAAAGTCCAAAACAGACTCATAAAACTAATAACTCATGATGTGTAGGAAATCCCCAATCATTAGGTTAAAGGTCATCAGGTGGATCATTTTATTTACGGATAAATTATTATTCATTCATTTTGATTAAGGCCTTCACCAGCATGCCATGCCCCCCTGCATGTGCAGAAAAAAAATTTATCTGTTTATTTTTCCACTCAAATTTATTCTGTTTATACTTTTAAAAAAAAGAAAACTGCCAGTGGGATATGAAAAATCGAATTAATTCAAGATTGGACTGGATTTCTGTGAATTTTAAGTCACTAGTATAATAATAAATATTAGAAAAATAGAAAAATAACAGAAATAAAGATGTTGGAGTGGTGGAGGGATACAGTGAGGGATACAGCTATTTAAATATCCTTACATAGGGAGTTACAGGATAAGATGAAAAAGCCTCTCTATAAAATCTGTGATCATGCCAAACTCTTTCCACTGGATTTCAGACTCATTAAAGTGCTTAAATTTACTCATCATGAAGGAGTAACAGCCAAGAAGCACAAAGCCATTAACTGACTCACCATTGCCATGGTGGTGAAAGAGAATTTTAGTGTTATCTGTGGAGGAAAGAGATTATTGTTGTACAGAGCAATGAAAGCACAAGACCAGGTAGGACATAACAAAAGTATTTTAACTTAAGGTCCGCATGCACAGTGCACACAAGACAAGACATACATTACCAGTATAGCTGACAGCAAAGACCTTAAAAATCATGCAGACTGATACTTAGTAATCACAAAAATGCTGCCGTTATGAGTGTAATGGGTTTAAAAGGGTCTGTTGTTAAGTATCATATGGTTTTTATTGGACATACTTACCTTCGGTCACAGGATTAGCGGGTTGAGCTGCAGGGGAAGGAGTCTTCACTGATGATGATGAATTAAAAGGGATGACTGAACTCTCTGGTCCTCTGTGTGCATAATCGTCACATGTGCCTTTTGCCTTAGACAAGCACATACTGACTCAAATTATGCTTTTAATACAAGGACATGTGAGTAAAAAGCCAGCATTCAATTTGGCACTAACATTGCCTACATAGCCACTATAATTGACACAGGTAGTAAATGGTGATTCATTATCATTAAAGTAGTATAATGGCCATTTCTATAAACCTTTATTCTGAGAATACAATTGACATACAGTAAATATGATTATCATTCTTCTGACTGCTTAATTATGTTTTGATTATTTTATTTAATAAGAGTTAGGGTTAGACTTAAACTGTAAGCTGACTGCAGCTGACAAATCTAGTCCATTGGCAAGGCAAAGCTGACTGCTACTCATGAAACTGCCCTTTGGAGCATTTGTCTGATAACTTGTCAAAGTCTATGGTTAAAGTGCCACTGAGTTGTCAAAGACTGCAAATGCATTTATCAGATGTGACAGCAGCAGTACCCACAGCAGTAAAAAGCTCATTCTGGTTGAGTAACATCTGTTTGCATATTTGGTCACTTGTTGTCCATACCTCCTCAGAGCAACTGTAGTCCAGCCATTCTTGCCTGTATCGGTCTATTCCAGTTGAACACCTGAAAGATTATCGATGCATACATTCAGCTGTCAAGGGAGAACAAATGCCTTACCTGAATTCTGCAGAAACACACAGCAGATACTCAGATCTAATTCTGCTACCTTTGTAAAGTATTGCACCACCCACAGCCTGATGTCAGGTTGGACTGGATACATTGTTCGCAGGAATTGTGCTGTAGGCAGGCTAGCATGAAACAGGATATAACGTCTAATGTCAGGGTGCAAATCTGTAAATAGTCAAATTCATGAATATTTGTTTTCAATGTGAGCAATTGTGACTGTTTTAAAAAAGAGAAGGGCAAGCTGTGATCGATTTACTCACTTGGTAAGGGGGTGAACTCAAATGCTGAGCTATTGACAATTTTTGTTGTGTCAATCTCCACCCGATGGTACTCATAAATAGTCTGTCGTTTAGAATCTGTTAATGACACATCAATAAAGTATTAATGAAAAGGATAAAAGTGTAAACATGCCATATATTAAATTCATTAAGTCTCAATTAACCTGGAGACTGTGGAGAAAACAAAAGAGCCATGAAGGCATCAGACAGTCCCACTTTCACTGGATGCTCAGTGGAGTTAATTTTCTCCACAGGCAAAGGAACCTGTTGTGAAAAGTAAAAATAAGGAAAGTGGACACTATCCGTATCATATTTACTCTTCTTTTGTAAATTTGATTTGGAAAATCATTTGATTTGGTGATGGGCTGTGAGCAGTTTATTTCACACTGTGTTGATGAAAAAAACTCACATCTTCGTAATACTCTTAGCATTTCAACAGCTGACTATATGTA
Source organism: Carassius carassius (assembly GCF_963082965.1). NCBI lineage: Eukaryota > Metazoa > Chordata > Actinopteri > Cypriniformes > Cyprinidae > Carassius > Carassius carassius. The sequence continues at coordinate 11,007,197 of NC_081793.1, read as the reverse complement.
TGCTTTATTGATCTTGGTTAAACTGAGCCGAATAAACAGCACAAACTGACTTACGTCTTTGTAGCTGAAAACAATGGTCCCGTTATGACAGAGAACAGTCTGGAAGGTGAAAGCTCCTTCAGTCTCTCGATCTTTGAGCCTCACGTTGTCCCATTGCACCACAAATATGTCACCTGGAGCACCAAAGTGAGGTTAATTCTCCATTTAACTGACTGAAATGTTCTAATAAACTAAAATACATACTTGGTCTATACAACATCTTTAACCCTCTACTGCATAGCGTTGCTCTCAGGCAACGGAAAGTGTTTTTAAGTTTAATTTCCAGTACATGTTTCTTTAAACAATTGCAACCAATCAAAATGGTCAAATGATTGCTATAGAATGGTCCAATAAGGTGTGGGAGTCACTATCAAGCATCATTTGAAGGCGGGACTTCCTTTTCTGACATGTGGTCACAGGAGCACATTCTTCTTATTCTTATTCTTCTTGTTGCCTCAGGGCAACGTTATGCGATAAGGGGTACTTTTTATGGAGGTCTTTGCTGACAATGTGTTTGGATGTTATCACACATCATTACATGTTATTTGTGCACAATATGTGTCTTTCTTGAAGGCCAAAATCAGTGTTTTTGCTTTTTCTGCACTGATGTTTACAGGAAAATGGACGCAGGTATTGGTAAATGCAATGACCTGACAAATGCTGAGGTCATGCCGTTGTATGCATTTAAATCCTACATTGCACAGGGACTCTGCAAATCTGGGAAAAGTCTGGAGAAGAAAAGAGGCCGGCCCAGTGGTGGCATTTCAAATGAGTATGAGGCAAAGAAGATGAGACAGGGATTCACTGCTCCAATCCCAGTCCCAGATGTGCGGATGGATGCTACAGGCCACTGGTTCATCATGGATGAGAAGAAGGGGAGGTGCAGAGTTCCAGGCTGCAAAGGCACTTCAAAAGCTAAATGCAGGAAGTGTAACACCCACCTCTGCTTTACAAGCACTTCCAACTGCTTCTTGAAGTTTCACACAGAGTGAGAAAGTGAACTGTTCAAACAGGTTCTACAGTGTTTGAAAAAAGAAAACTACCTCTGTTTGATGGATTGACAAATAAGTTTTAGTCAGATTAAATACTTTTTACTTGCTAAGACATATTTGAAGTGTTTTTAAAAGGAAAATTACCACTGTTTGATGTGTGTAAATGGACCAAATGCTACAATTAAATATTTGAAACCCATTATTAATTGAAAAGAGTGCCAGTTCCCTCTTGATTTTCCTAATAAACGTTGAGACAATATTACATTTTTCTCTGTGATTAACTACCTATACTGCATAGCGTTGCCCTGAGGCAACAAAATAAAATCTGGGGGTGGGTTTTAAAAATTTTTTTTTTGTGTGTGTTAATCTGTTATCTTAAATCTTCAAGAAAATAAGATTAATTTTTTTTTTTTTATGCAAAAACATAATTCATGCATTAGAGGGTTAATGTTACTCTTGATACACTAATCAAAGAATAAAGGGACACCACACTGTTTACACCTTTTTCATTGGTCAAGCCAAACTCAAAGGTGCGACTTAAAAGGCCTCAACATTCATTGACCTCCTGCTTACTCTTTCCTCTTGGTCCATTATTCTGGTTGCAGGTCGTGGAGAGGACTGGAGACATTCAGTCCAACTGTGGCACTACAGGACCCAGACAGGACTTTTTTTTTGCAACTTACCACCTGGGAGAGAACTCTCCACAGAGTCAGGCTAACTAACCAGGCCTCAGCCTGGAAGAAACTGCAGAGAACCTTCAACATCTCGAACAAACAAACCATTAAGACTTTCATCCGAGACTGCATTCTGATGCTGGTTTAATGCCAAATATAATACATTTAACTAAATTAAACAGAGTTCACTGAGGTAGAACAAATTAGGAAACTCCAAGGCACTCTCTTTAAGAAAAATTAAAAAGCCTTTATTATATGGCTTGGTCATCATAAACCTTTAAAAACTCAGACGCGTTTCGGCATACAAGCCTTCGTTAGGGAGTCAACTGAGGTGGTTAACTTACTCCTTTTCCATAGCTTCATTCCTTGGTTTGTATAACCGTTTCATTCATTCAATTTTACTTTCCATTTTCTCTATGTATATACATGTGAGTGAGTATATGTTTTTTAAGACTAGTAATGTGTTAATTAGGGATGTAACAATTCACCACGAGCCGGATGAAAATCGATACAAATATGCAATTATTAGATGTTAAACGAATGCCGATATATTTGGGTGTGGGGGTTTATATGAGTGTATCCCTGAGGGTAACTGACTGTATTTAGAAAAGTTTAGATGATATTTTCTTTTCATCTCGTCACTGTATAAAGCATATTAAAGCAGCACTCATTAACGCTGCACTGCTTTGTTTACAGCGATAACCAAGGAAATGCTGTACCTACAATTCCTGCCGGCCCAAGACTCAAACTCACAACTTTTGGATTAAGAGTCCGAATCTCTAACCATTAGGCCACAACTTCCCCTTTTATGTAGTGTAGTTTCACAAAACTAAAGTCAGAGTATTCTGTTTTTGTTTTAAAATTCCAAATTATAAAATCTAATTTAGATTTACAAAACTGTTCATGCTGCATATATTCAGCATCTTTGTTTGGGTTGTGATTCAAAAGCAGTGGTTGCCTCTAATTTTGAATGAAGAGGTTTTTTTTGTCTTATTTAATTAGATTTGGGGTTTGATTTAAAACTTCAATTTATTTATGTTATTTGAGATGTATCTGTTTCAAAAAGAAATGTGCAGCATTGTGTCCGGGCAATTATAAAAGGACACCTTTTCATTTACAATGTGTCTTTCAAAAATAGCAAGAAAATCAAATTGTGAAATCAGTATTGTGAATCAAATCGAATCATGACTTGAGTGAATCGTTACATCCCTGGTGTTAGTTTTTTAGTAAATAAAACTTTTGTGCATAATTTAATGAGTTTGGCCATTTTCTGCTAGAAAGCTATTTTCTGTGGCCACGAAAATTGAAAGTTGATATGATGTTACACTGAATGTACCCTGGACAAACAGATTAGTTAATAGTAATTTTAATTCTTCTACAGTTACTTCTGGCAGCTGTGATAAATGATTATAAATAATTACAGTTAATAGTAATTATTTATATTTCCATTTTGAGCTTTTAGCTACATTATCAATGCTGCTAAGTATTTTTGTGGAAAGCCTCCTAGGATCTCTCTATTCTTCTGGCTGGACTTCAGTGTGGGTCCCTTTTAGCCACTTGAATCAGTCAAGCTAAAGTTCCTGACTGTTAAGACAGCACTCCTGATTGTTCTCACTTCCATCAAGAGGGTCGGAGACCTCCAATCATTTTTGGTAAATGAAGAGTGCCTTGTGTTCAGGCTGGCAGCTCTCGGGCAGACATCTGTTGAGCTGCAGGCTGGGCTATTTTGTTTAAAGCGCTATATAAATAAAGGTGATTTGACTTGACTTGACTGCCCTCGTTTACCAATAAATTTTGGAGCACTTCATGCTTCCTTCTGCTGACCAGCTTTTAGAAGATTCTGATTTCTAGTAGGAAATCCATTTTTTTCTAGCAGGATTTGGCACCTGTCCACAAAAGTTGGTTAAATGACGATGGTGTTGGTGTGCTTGACTGGCCAGCAAACTCACCAGACCTGAACCCCATAGACAATCTATGAGGTTTTGTCAAGAGAAAAATAAGAAACAATAGACCAAAAAATGCAGATGACCTGAAGGCCACTGTCAAAGAAACCTGGACTTCCATACCACCTCAGCAGTGCCACAAACTGATCACCTCCATGCCATGCCGAATTGAGGAAGTAATTAAAGGAAAATGAGTCCCTACCAAGTATTGAGTACATGTACGGTAAATGAACATACTTTCCAGAAGGCCAACAGTTCACTAAATCAATTTTTTTATTTTTATTTTATTATTATTATTATCATTATGAAGTATTCTAATGTGTTGAGATAGTGAATTGTTGGGTTTTTGTTGAATGTGAGCCAAAATCATCACAATTAAAAGAACCAAAGACTTAAACTACTTCAGTCTGTGTGCATTGAATTTATTTAATACACAAGCTTCACAATTTGAGTTGAATTACTGAAATAAATTACTAAAGGTACTCATTAGTCCTTCAGCTCACCGGAGTGACTATGGTCTTCTGGTCAGCCCATCCATCGGCACCCAGTGTCTAGTATTGTCTTTTTTTTTATCATGTGCAAAGTTGTATTTTTCTCCTGCTCCAACATTGCATGTTCATGGATTTTCTTTGCTTTGTTTGTAAATTAAAAGTAAACTGCTGCATTTAGAGCCACATCTCATCTCCTTGCCGTGTGTCACGAACGTACACACAGACAGAGAGAACCAATAGCAGTGATTAATAGGGAGAATCCAAAAATCGTAGTCCAGACAGGCAAGAGGTCAATAATAACAAAAGCAGTCCAAAAACAAGAAGCACAAAAAACAATAGGGAACACGAGAAAGCAGGGTGACATAAACCAAGGACTCCATGAAACAGATAAAAATGATGAAAGTGGAAACAGCTGAGTGCAATTAACAGGTGTGCAATTAACAGTGATGAATCAGACAAAGGCTTGTGGGAAATGTAGTGCCTGCAGTGGGGTGACTATGGGGAAGTGAGACCACTAGTGGACACCCAGGGATACACAGACCAGACACTGTGACAGTACCCCCCCCTCTAAGGGGCAGCTACCAGATGGAGGGCCAGGTCCATAGAAGGGAACAGGGACAGGAAGTGGAAAAAACAACAACAACAACAAAACAAGGAGACCAGGAGGGAGGTGGACTGGTGGAGGAACAGGGGGAGGGACGGAGGGCCAGGTCCATAGAGGGGAACAGAAACAGGAAGTGAAAAAAAAAACTAAATAAAAAAAAAACAAAGAGACCAGGGTGGATCAGAAAGTTCAGGGGCCAAGGGCAGTGCCAACAGAGCAGGAATGCAGGGTGGAGCAGGTGGAACTGGAAACCACCGGGACGGCGCAGAGGACCACCACAGCCGAGCAGACGAGACAGAAGCCTCCCAGGGCGGAGCAGAGGACCACCACAGCCATGCGGATGAGACAGAAGCCCCCCAGGTCGGAGCAGAGGACCACCACAGCCGTGCTGATGTGACAGAAGCCCCCCAGGGCGGAGCAGAGGACCACCACAGTGGGATCGATGGCACAGGAGAGCAAGTCAGGTCAGGTAAGGCTGAAATAGAGAACATGAACAGGTTAAGGGTGGCCTCCGTGGCCATGATGAGATGGTAGATAGCCTCCATGGCCATGATAGGGCAGGCGGTGAGTTCATGGATGGCCTCCATGGCCATGACAGGATAGGATGAGCACTCTGGAAGTTCAGCTGAGATGTGACGAGGCTCTGGAAGTTCAGCTGAGACGTAAGGAGGCTCTTGTAGATCCGTGGTGATTTGACTGGGTTCAGGAATATTAACTGTGGCTTGACTTCGTTCAGGAAGATCAACTGTGGCTTGACTTGACTCATGAAGGTTAATGGTAACCTGACCTTGTTCAGGAAGATCAACTGTGTCTTAACTTGACTCATGAAGATCATTGGTGAATTGACTTTGCTCATGAAGATCATTGGTGACTTGACTTTGCCCATAAGGATCAAGAGTGACTCGACTTTGCCCATGAAGATCAAGAGAGACTGGACTTTGCCAATGAAGATCAAGAGTGACTCGACTCTGCCCAAGAAGATGACGAGTGACTTGACTTGACTTATGAGGTCTAACTGTGGTTTTGCTTGACTCATGGGGTGTTAATGGTGACTTGACCTGACTCTGGAGGGCCAACGGGGACCTGACCTGACTCTGGACGGTCAAAGGGGACCTGACCCAACTCTGGAGGGTCCACGGGGGCCTGACTCGACTCTGTGAAATCAGCGGGGACCTGGTCAGTGGGGATCTGACTCGACTCTGGAGGGTCAACGGTGATCTGACTAGACTCTTGTGCCGTGGCGCTGGGTTGGCGGCCATCTTGAGACTCAGGCCTAGAGTCGTTCATCGTGGGGAATGGATACGAAATCCCACACCGCTGGATCTGGGCATGATGGAGTCCTTCTGTCACGAACGTACACACAGACTGAGAGATCCAATAGCAGTGTTTAAAAGGGAAAATCCAAAAATCGTAGTCCAGACAGGCAAGAGGTCAATAATAACAAAAGCAGTCCAAAAACAGGAAACATGAAAAAAACACTAGGGAACACGAGAAATCAGGGTGACATAAACCAAGGACTCCATGAAACAGATAGAAACAGACCGGGTATATATGGACAGGTGAAAATGATGAAAGTGGAAACAGCTGAGTGCAATTAACAGGTGTGCAATTAACAATGATGAATCAGACAAAGGCTTGTGGGAAATATAGTGCCTGCAGTGGGGTGACTATGGGGAAGTGAGACCACTACTAGTGGACACCCAGGGATTCACAGACCAGACACTGTGACACCGTGCCTGCACCATAGCACAAACTTCACATTTGCTAAAACATTTTCAACATACTATGATTTGTAATGCACTAATCCTAGGTGAACTCACCATTGTCCAGATACCGCACAGTGGAGTTTTTGGAAAAACTGGGGTCAAAGTTTGCCATGAGTGGAGCAATATACTGCGTCGCTGTCAGCATGCGGTGTGTTATCTCTCCAGTGAAAATAAACCCTACAAAAAAATTAAGAGTTCAAGCATAAGATACAACATTTCCCACAAAAAAAAAGTCTATATTGTTTTAGTTGTGTCTCACAAAGGGGCAATGTTAATCAAGATAAATATTTTGTGCATCATTATTATTATACTTTGTTGGATCAGCAGCTATGCTAATGATGTCTCTATTTTGTTTCTATGTTTTGCCACGGGATTTACATCCCGTGGTAACTAGGATTTAAACAAGCTCCAGTCTGGATCCAGAACACCTGAGAAGAGATGATGCTGACCCTCAGAGGACCCCAGATGATCCTAACCTTGAATCAACAAACAGAACTAACAATTATTGCTACATGTGTGACTGCATCATATAATTACTATTAATTAATAATATTGATAGTTCATCATCTAGCTGACTACGTCTTGTATTATTATTATTATTTTTATTTTTCTAAAATCCTGTCAAACGTGCACAAACTACTAGCTACTACTAAATATTGTAGAAACATAATTTTCTGTAAAGTTGCTTTGTAACGATTTGTATTGTAAAAAGCGCTATACAAATAAACTTGAATTGAATTGAATTATTCCATACCAGGATAGAAAACATATATTTCTGTTTAATTATATAGGTTATGGAATTTTATTTATTTATTTTGTAATTACTACCTTTAAAATTGCATTATTATTTTTTCAATCTCAAATACAACCAGCATAAAAAATATAGCTATACGTTTACAGCTGCTAGTACTAATTTCTCAATACTTAGGTCACCTTTTACAAAACTCTTCCCACAGTTTTCCCACACCATCTTTCTTGCCATAGTAATTTTACATTCAAAAACTGCTGAAAAATATAATGCGTCTCATTCTTGCATTACACTAACAAAGTTTATTACCAACAAGCACACTTTTTCACTCATAAAACAAGGACTTAAAAAAATACAAAAAAAGGAATACCAGAATACAACATATCTACTGTTCAGAATTCAATGCAGTATATGTTACATGGTCCAATATTCTTAAGTTGCCCCTTTTTGCATAGATGGTAATGAAATTGTAACAGTTCTAGGTTGAATTCTCTCTTACTAGTGCTTTTTCCGCCACACTAGGGGGCGATATCCTCAGTTTTGAGGGGGGAGGATGCGGATATAAGTAGAGAAGAAGTGAAGTGGGGGGGTGACAAAACACATGGATGCGAGCTGTAGCTCAAGGTAGTCATCTGTGGTTTGGCGTTTGAGGAGAAATAGGTATATTCTTTGCTACTCATTTAAGCCTTATGTTTTAATTGAGCACATGCTAAGTAAGTCATGAGACAAGTTTCTCTATTTTGACTGTTTATGCTAAGTTCGGCCGCTTAATGCACGTGGGAATCATCCATGGATTATTGACTGGGTTTGTCGTCTTCGAAATGCCTAAAACTGTAGAACTTCTTGTGGATATTAACTGACAGAACTCATCGGGCCATCATTGACTTTGGGAACGTTGGACTTGTGACAAGCTGCGTTGGAAACCCAGGTTTTCTATCCTACAAACACCTATAAATATGGTGTGTTTTGCATGGAGGGTGAACACATTTGATGTTACTTGGTTGGTACTTGAATATAATCACTGATAAAACTCGAAGGGCACCCTACCTCTTTACAATGATTTCGTTATCTCTTTTGAAGTTTAAGATGGTACGTTACATTAAATGGGGCCCGAACAGGGACCTTCTGGATTATGTTGGGTGGAAGTAGTGTGTATATATTTAATTTATGTAACATCAAAAAAAAAATCAGGTTGGTGTTTACCCTCTTGAGAAGAATACTTCCTCATAATATTTCCAAATGGCTGATCTTGATGAGAATGTGATTGAGGATCAAAGAGCACCTAGTTATAGTGCAGATGCATTTACGGTGCGTCGAGAGCCCATACGAGATTTGATTCAATCTTTTAGTAGCCTTTATTTAGAACCTGAGCAGGACGATGAGGCTAATGAGGTTGAGGATATTGCTCAATTACCACTCCCCCCACCTCCTGAAGAGGAGGATGAAAGTCGTATCTCTATGGTGTTGGCCAACAGAGTCAGATATTTGGAAAATAAGATGAGTGAGGTAGAGGAAAAACTGAACATCCGTTTTGATAAGTTTGAAACACAGTTGTTGGATAGTTTAGATGCCTATCGGAACAGAATCAGTTCTTTAGAAGTCCAAGTCAAAGATTGTGAAAGATCCTTGAGACAACAAGAGGAAAGGCTAATTTCAGAGTCTAAGAAAGAATGTCAGCAAATGAAGCAAGTCTTAGAGGAGAGCATTCAGGATCTGTGACGTGCAGTTATGGATTGCCTCAAGAGGAGAGATGCTAATTCTACACCTGTCAGACATTCAACTCCCTACAGTTTAAAACCCCCATAAATCTTGAGTTTCCTAAATTCAGCAGTCTGGATGGAGAAGATCCTATTGCATATTTAGAGAAATGCGAAGAATATCTCGCTATTCAACCTTTGAGTAGTGCTGAGACCTCAAACATTTTCCCTAGCAGATGGCCATATTCAACATGCACTTGGTAAAATTTCTCTACAATGTATAGTGCTAACTTGAGCCCCAGTATCAATTAATGCTATACATTGCCAGCCTCCTAACAACGCATGAATATAGGGTCTAGGGTCAGTCATATCACAAGAACCGGAGGCCACTGACCCCTAGTCCTCTACCAGTTTCTTCAGCTTGGTGATGTCAGCATCAGACAGAGTCAGCCGATTTGGCTGCCTGTCTCTACTACCCTTTTTGAAATTGGATTGGGACAAATTAACTCGACATTGTGTATGTATATGCCCTTTCCTATGGCATCTGCTACATTTCACTGGTTCTTAAGGACAATTATGGCTGAAATGACCTGGTTGGCGGTGTGACGAGTGGGGCAGGGCCGAGGGATGCGGGAACGAGCGAGGCCGGTGGAGTGATTGGGAAATGAGCGACACCTGCGACCCACCACCGGTCTCGAGTCCGACAGAGGAGATGGAAGGATATAAAACTGGAGCGACGACAGTGAAGGACGAGAGAGGACCAGGCCTGGGCTTTATTTTATATTTTGGTTTTTATTTGTGCGTATCAGTCGTCCGTGAGGGGCTGATGCGCTGTTTTATGTTTATTTTGTTATTAAAGTCTTTGTTTGATTGTCCGCCGGTTCCCGCCTCCTCCTTCCCGATGATTATGGAGTTTTTATTATTACAGTGGTACCGAAACCTGGGAGAAGGAGGGACGCGCTGCTGAAGATCCCTCGCAGCTGTGGTGAATCCGCAGTGCCATCGAGCTGGCGAGGAGTGTGCCGCCATGGACGCTCGAGGCGGTGGGCTGGAGTGAGTTGCCGGGGACGGGCGAGCTCGCTGCCGGCCGCCCGCGATGTGGAGGGGCGGCTGCCGTCTGTGAGGGAGCGGTGGAGTCGGCGCCGTCCCCCCGGAGGGAGGGGGGGAGGTGTAGAGCGCAGTCTCAGGAGTACCCCCCGGCCTGCGAGGGGCGTATGTGACGAGTGGGGCGGGGCCGAGGGATGTGGGAACGAGCGAGGCCAGTGGAGTGATTGGGAAATGAGCGACACCTGCGACCCACCACCGGTCTCGAGTCCCACAGAGGAGATGGAAGGATATAAAACTGGAGCGACGACAGTGAAGGACGAGAAAGGACCAGGCCTGGGCTTTATTTTATGTTTTGGTTTTTATTTGTGCGCATCAGTCGTCCGTGAGGGGCTGATGCGCTGTTTTGTGTTTATTTTGTTATTAAAGTCTTTGTTTGATTGTCCGCCGGTTCCCGCACTCTTCTTCCCGATGATTATGGAGTTTTTATTATTACAGGCGGCAATTATAACAACTGACCTCGGGTGGATTTGTTTCCGCTTCAGCCCCTGCAGCAACAGCCGCGGGGTGTGCAACTGGTTCACTCTGCAGATGACTCCAACTTACTGCACTCCACTGGAGCAGAGATTCCCAATTTGGAATGTTAACCGAGCCTGAAATAAGCAAATCTCGATAACGTTTAGTCAATCCGCTTATAGCAGATTCAATGATGACCGCAGAATCATAATCCTTATTATTATTATTAGCAGCACAGTAATGCTCATATGCAGTATGAAAACGTTCAACATATTCTAAGGGACTTTCTGTGGGTCTCTGCTTAATTTGGGTCACACTAGTCCAGGGAAAGGAACCCCTCCCTAACAGATCTTGCACCTGCTCTTTGTATTCTCTATATGCCAGACAATACAAGACAAGAGAGCAGCCCGAAAAATGGAGCGCAGCTGGAGGAAAACAAAACTAGAGGTATTTCGTATTGCTTGGCGGGAAAGTAACATATCCTACAGAAAAGCATTAAAAACTGCTAGATCCGATTACTTTTCTTCTCTTTTAGAAGAAAACAAACATAACCCCAGGTATTTATTCAATACAGTGGCTAAATTAACGAAAAATAAAGCATCAACAAGTGTTGACATTTCCCAACACCACAGCAGTAATGACTTTATGAACTACTTTACTTCTAAAATCGATACTATTAGAGATAAAATTGCAACCATTCAGCCATCCGCTACAGTATCACATCAGACAGTGCACTATAGACCCCCTGAGGAACAGTTCCACTCATTCTCTACCATAGGAGAGGAAGAATTGTATAAACTTGTTAAATAATCTAAACCAACAACATGTATGTTAGACCCTATACCATCTAAGCTCCTAAAAGAGGTGATTCCAGAAGTCATAGATCCTCTTCTGACTATTATTAATTCCTCATTTTCATTAGGATATGTCCCCAAAACCTTCAAACTGGCTGTTATTAAGCCTCTCATCAAAAAACCACAACTTGACCCCAAAGAACTAGTTAATTATAGACCAATCTCGAATCTCCCTTTTCTGTCCAAGATACTAGAAAAGGTGGTATCCACACAATTATATTCCTTCTTAGAGAAAAATGGTATATGTGAGGATTTCCAGTCAGGATTTAGACCGTGTCATAGTACTGAGACTGCTCTCCTTAGAGTTACAAATGATCTGCTCTTATCATCTGATCGTGGGTGTATCTCTCTATTAGTTTTATTGGATCTTAGTGCTGCGTTTGACACAATTGACCACAACATTCTTTTGCATAGACTTGAACACTTTGTTGGCATCAGTGGAAGTGCATTAGCATGGTTTAAATCGTACTTATATGACCGCCATCAGTTCGTAGCAGTGAATGAAGATGTATCCTATCGATCACAAGTGCAGTATGGAGTACCTCAAGGCTCAGTACTAGGGCCGCTACTCTTCACGCTTTATATGTTACCCTTGGGAGATATCATCAGGAAACACGGTGTTAGCTTTCACTGTTATGCTGATGATACTCAGCTCTATATTTCTTCGCAGCCCGGTGAAACACACCAATTTGAAAAACTAATGGATTGCATAGTCAATATAAAAAACTGGATGACGAGTAATTTCTTACTGCTAAATTCTGAAAAAACAGAGGTTTTAATTATAGGACCTAAAAACTCTGCTTGTAATAACCTAGAACACTGTCTAAGACTTGATGGTTGCTCTGTCAATTCTTCGTCATCAGTTAGGAACCTAGGTGTGCTATTTGATCGCAATCTTTCCTTAGAAAGCCACGTTTCTAGCATTTGTAAAACTGCATTTTTCCATCTCAAAAATATATCTAAATTACGGCCTTTGCTCTCAATGTCAAATGCAGAAATGTTAATCCATGCATTTATGACCTCAAGGTTAGATTATTGTAATGCTTTATTGGGTGGTTGTTCTGCACGCTTAGTAAACAAACTACAGCTAGTCCAAAATGCAGCAGCAAGAGTTCTTACTAGAACCAGGAAGTATGACCATATTAGCCCGGTCCTGTCAACACTGCACTTGCTCCCTATCAAGCATCGCATAGATTTTAAAATATTGCTTATTACTTATAAAGCCCTGAATGGTTTAGCACCTCAGTATTTGAATGAGCTCCTTTTACATTATAATCCTCTACGTCCGCTACGTTCTCAAAACTCAGGCAATTTGATAATACCTAGAATATCAAAATCAAATGCAGGCGGCAGATCCTTTTCCTATTTGGCGCCCAAACTCTGGAATAACCTACCTAACATTGTTCGGGAGGCAGACACACTCTTGCAGTTTAAATCTAGATTAAAGACCCATCTCTTTAACCTGGCATACACATAACATACTAATATGCTTTTATTTTCCAAATCCGTTAAAGGATTTTTAGGCTGCATTAATTAGGTAAACCGGAACCGGAAACACTTCCCATAACACCCTATGTACTTGCCACATCATTAGAAGAATGGCATCTACGCTAATATTTGTCTGTTTCTCTCTTGTTCCGAGGTCAGCGTGGCCACCAGATCCAGTCTGTGTCCAGATCAGAGGGTCACTGCAGTCACCCGGATCCAGTACGTATCCAGACCAGATGCTGGATCAGCACCTAGAAAGGACCTCTATATCCCTGAAAGACAGTGGAGACCAGGACAACTAGAGCCCCAGATACAGATCCCCTGTAAAGACCTTGTCTCAGAGGAGCACCAGGACAAGACCACAGGAAACAGATGATTCTTCTGCACAATCTGACTTTGCTGCAGCCTTGAATTGAACTACTGGTTTCGTCTGGTCAGAGGAGAACTGGCCCCCAACTGAGCCTGGTTTCTCCCAAGGTTTTTTTCTCCATTCTGTCACCGATGGAGTTTCGGTTCCTTGCCGCTGTCACCTCTGGCTTGCTTAGTTGGGGACACTTCATCTACAGCGATATTGTTGACTTGATTGCAAATAAATGCACAGACACTATTTAACTGAACAGAGATGACATAACTGAATCCAATGATGTACTGCCTTTAACTATCATTTTTGCATTATTGACACTGTTTTCCTAATGAATGTTGTTCAGTTGCTTTGACGCAATGTATTTTGTTTAAAGCGCTATATAAATAAAGGTGACATTGAAATTGACATTGACAATACTCAGCCCAATCGGCAGGAACAAGGGGGTAAATTCTGATAGCTTGAACTCGGCCTAATTTCATGTGGGGCACAAGAGTTTCTACCATATATTGAATGTCTGCAATTCCTAAATTTTGCTGTCTAGCCACAGACTCTAGTTTATCCCACGACACCTTATTTGGACTAAACAGTTTGAAGGGTTCTCTGCCACTCAACACATTGTTTTTCTCAACCGCTATGAGTCTTCTCCACTCCCCTATCTCAAATCCCGCCCCCATTTCAGTGTTTCTCTGTTCCTCAACAACAGCTCTAATGGGCGCAGCAGAGACCCCTCCCCGGGAGGAGGAGGAGAGAGTGGAACACCAATGTTTTCAGCCCTCTGGTTGACATTTGCATGTGGCCTAGAAACCTCAGCGATATTTGAATAAGGGGGTGGAGCCCCAGCAATAGCTGCATCCAGTAACCTTCTAGCAATACTAAAAGGTGAATCAATCTGATTCTCTGTCTGTGTCTGCGGGGCGGAGCCTGTTACGGCAGCAGCCTGCACAGTCAGAGAGGAGAGCTCAGGAGCAGTGGGAATAGACACATGTGGAACCACATTACAGGCTTCATTTTTCTCTGCCTTTTCATGACAACAGATAACCCTATATTAAAACCACTCAGATCTTTCCCTATTTCCACCCCTGAAATTTCAGCCACTCTATCACTTTTAGCACATAAATCTTTCCAGCATTAAACTACTGCGGGAATTGTGCCATCTTCAGTTAAGGGAATTCCTCCGTTTACAAATCCATGAATAAGCGCATACAGCTAAGCATTTATGCTTTTCTGGCTCTTTCTTAGACTGTAACCATTCTAACTGTTTTTCTACTTTCCAGTCAGAGTCAAATCCTTGACTAACCATACGCTTAATCAGTTCAGATTTTCTTTGAAGTCAAAGTTTCAGAGCAAATCTGCTTACAGAGTTTGCTCGGATCTGTTTCAACAGAATCTAGTTTTGTAGGCTGCTTGTTACTTTTGCCAGCCATTTCAAAATACCATGTATCAAACTGTTTATACTGAGAAGAAAATATATATTTTTATTTATTGATATATTGATATTTTTAATTTCCTTTTTATTGAAGCCCCTGAGAAATGCTAGCAGCAATCAATTCGAGGTATTAAGGCTATAGCTTATCAAACAATAGCTTAACTTCTGCGTCTGAAACTGCAAAGTATTCCTGACCACACCTGTCCACTATACATTACACGAATTAACCAATTTAGCTCATTCGGTGTTGTTCCCGATGCATCCCAGATCAATCAATACTTTCCCTTAACATATATCTCTATCTATATATGCGCATATAGATTATATATGTATTTATTTTAAAACTCTAATTTTGGATACTCTGTTCCCTAACCACTGACCTGACCTATTTTCTAAGCTCGGGGCGCGCCACTGTCTGCACAGACGGGTGGTCAAGAATTGGAAGAGCGAGGTACGACTAGAACCCCCGTCTAGCTTCTTACACTCTTCTCGGGATTCCTAAATCCCTACTTGGCTACCCCCGGCCGTAAATGCACTCGCCTCGGCTATCAAATGCTATCCCCAGCACAGCCCGTTACGGCCTCTATGTGTCCCTTGGCTTTCGGTGCTAAACCCAGCACTGCCCTTTACGGGTTAACTTGCCTCTTAAGAATGCGTTTTTGTCCTCCCCTGGACTGTGCACACCTAGAAAATTTTTTTACGTCTCTCCTTAAGACCTGTAGGTGTGCACTTGTACCCCCTGTAACTGTACACATCTCTAAATATCTTATACCATGACCTACCAATGTGCACTTGTACCCCTTATACTCACAAGGTTACTTCATTTGCGGGTGTATTGCGACACCAATTTACCTACTCCACCCCGGAGCTGGTGTCTACCCCCTCACGTCTGAGTGAGTCTATCGTTCTTCCCTCTCTTGACCCCCGTCCTTTACAGACAGTCCCTAACCAATAATATTAAATATAAATCTTTCCTACCTTGGTTTTGATGATTGATCAGGGATGTCACCAAAGAACGGTTGCCCGCGTCCTCCACCATATAACTGTTAGGGCAATTTACAGTTATAACTCAAGGACCAGGTGTTGTCGCAATGAAGACCAGGAGTCAGAGATGAGTTCAATTAATAATAATAATTTTACTTGAAGAAAATAGTTTGCAATTTCATCAGCAGAAGTCAGCTTCAATACCCTCGACGGAGTTCGTAGGCCGCCCCCATACAATTCAAAATAAACCACAGTTATACTCCAGACAGAAGATATTAGTTGCATCAAAGCGCTGGTCAGCAGCAATCTGATTGGTTCCAAAACCTAGATAAACTTAGACAGTCTTCACATATGGACATAAACATCTTCAGCATATCTCAAATGATTGTAGAAGGCGTCAGCACGGGTGAAGGAGACACCTCATCTCAGGTCTGGAAGTCAGCAGAAACTAGTCTTCTGTACAGAACATAGGTGCTGACATACACGCATACACACAAAGCCCATATCTACAATTCAAGGTTCTCTAGCACTGGCAAGTCTCTTATCACTATGGTTGGACCCACACACATAATAGGCAGACATTAATCTTGAGGAATAGAAATACAGGATAATCTGCTATAAGCGGATTGACTAAACGTCATCGAGATTTGCTAATTTCAGGCTCGGTTAACATTCCAAATTGGGAATCTCTGCTCCAGTGGAGTGCAGTAAGTTGGAGTCGTCTGTTGCTGCAGGGGCTGAAGCGGAAACAAATCCACCCGAGGTCAGTTGTTATAATTGCCACCAACCAGGTCATTTCAGCCGTAATTGTCCTAAAGAACCAGTGAAATATAGCAGATGCCATAGGAAAGGGCATATACATACACAATGTCAAGTTAATTTGTCTCAATCCAATTTCAAAAAGGGTAGAAGAGACAGGCAGCCAAATTGGCTGACTCTGTCTGATGCTGACATCACCAAGCTGAAGAAACTGGTAGAGGACTAGGGGTCAGCGGCCTCCGGTTCTTGTGAGGTGACTGACCCTAGACCCTATATTCATGCGTTGTTAGGAGGCCGGCAATGTATAGCATTAATTGATACTGGGGCTCAAGTTAGCATCACCAACATTGCTTTGGAAACTACTTCTGATTTTATGTACATTGAAGGATTGAATGGCAAAGAAATGTATTATAAATCTGTTCCTGTTCCTCTTTCTATTACAGACTCTCAGAAATTATTTTGGACAGAATTCTGGGTTGGGAAAAACACTGTGGGAACTATAATTGGTGTTGACATTCTGAATAATCTCGAAGCTGATGTTTTGCTTTCTACAGATAAGCTCGTGCTTGGCTGCAATGAAGTAATTCACTTATCTCATGCGAGGCCACACCATGGAGCTGGATGTGCAGTGGCTGAAGCTGTAAGTGCCTTAAATATAACAGAAACTTGGCCTGAGTGGAAATACCTTATTTCCAAATTTCCTAATGTATGAGCTAAAGATAAATTTGATTGTGGTAAGGCAATTATTCAGCCACTCAGCATCCCAGGTCCCATGCATGATGCCAAATGCCAATATCCTTTGAAAAATTATGCTCGCTTAGGAGCTGAAAAGGTTGCTAATGAGTTACATAAACGGGGGATCATTGTGACATGCTCCTCCCCCACTAACTCTCCTATGTGGCCTCTGCGGAATGCAGATGGAAATTGGCGTTTGACAATCGATTATACAGCCTTGAATACAGTCACTGCTCCAATGCAACCTGGTGGCCAACCCAGCCACTATTTTGAATGATATTGGATCTGGGCATTGCTATTTTACTGCTTTAGACATTGCTAATGGCTTTTGGACTTGCCCCTTAGCACCAGATGATCAACTGAAATTTGCATTTTCCTGTTCCGGATGACAATGGACATGGACTAGAATTCCTCAAGGATTCTGCCACTCGCCCAGTCTGTTCAATCAAGTATTGGCTTCATTTATTGATCCCATTTGAAAATAAATTGAAACTGATGGGTCTGTCGTACTCCAGTACGTGGATGATCTTTTGATCTGTAGTCCTACCAAACTTAAACATTTGAATGCTGTTCAGACTGTTTTGAAAGCCCTAAACCAGGGAGGATTCAAGATTAATTTGCAGAAGGTGCAGTTGGCGAGACCCGAGGTGACGTATCTGGGACAGATCGTTGGAGTTCATGGCAGATGCATCACTCCTGAACGGGTCAAAGCTATCATCGAGCTGCCAAAGCCTAACACTGTGACTGGTCAAAGGCAGGTAATGGGACTTTTGAATTACTGCCGCCAGTATGTGTCTGAATATACTGAACTTTCTAAGCCCCTAACAGAAGCACTGAAGGGACGAAAGCCTGGACAGGAGCTTATCGAATGGACAGAGGAGATGGAAGAGTCGTTTGTGAGTATCAAAGAAACTCTTTCTTCTTGTCCTGCACTTAGACACGCAGATGCCCGGTGGGCCTTTCACCTATGGACTTGGGTAGGGAAGAAGTCCTACTCAGCTGCCCTGGGTCAGCGTGTTCCTGGAAGAACGTCTTACGGTATGGTGGAGTACTACTTGACACCTATTCCCGTTTCCATGGCTGGTCAGCATCCATGCTTGCGGATTTGTGACTGTGCTGAATGGGCTGTCAAGGCAACAGAGGAGATCGTCATGCACCAGTGGTACTGTGGTACTGCACACCAGACACCAGATACTCAAACTGCTCACAAACACACGCCTGGGTACGATTTCAAATCAACAACGAGCTAAGTGGGAAGCCACCCTTCTGAGTAAAAATGTTGAAATCTTGATTGATGCTGACAATGTAATCAGCCCTGCATCCCTTCTGCCAGAGGAAGGAACTGCTCAAAATTGCGCACAGCTGATTGAGAATGACACTCGGAGCCCACTTGACACCGAGCCATTGCAAGATGCAATGAAACTGGTCGTCGATGCGTCCAGTTTTTATGCGAATGGTACACGACACACTGGATGGGCTGTGGTAAATGAGCACGGTGAGACAGTTGACTGTGGTTATCTTTCAGGTGGTGGAGCTCAAGTAGCTGAACTCATTTCCCTGACCCGTGCCCTGCAGTTCGGCAAAGGAAAACGTATAAATGTGTATACAGATAGCCGTTATGCTTATGGGGTCGCTGTAGATTTTGGGCCTGTGTGGCAACGCCGGGGATTTTTGACTACTGCTGGTCTTCCTATTTCTCATCAAAAGCAGGTCATTGAACTGATGGAGGCCTGCCACCTGCCTGCTGCTGGAGCTATGATCAAAGTCACGGGGCATTCACAGGAGGAGTCACTAGAAGCCAAAGGAAATCGGGCTGCAGATACTGCCGCCAGGGGGGCTGCAAAACAAACTGAGAAACTTGTGAGTGGAGTACCCCTTTCTCCCCAGGAGGGGGAAGTGCCAACCAGAGATGTCTTTGAGTTATATGACACTGATGATCCAGAAGAGACTGAACAGTGGGCTAAGTTAGAGGCACTAAAGAATTCTGATGGACTTTGGAAATTTCATTATCGATTTGTTTGTCCCTCTTCTGCTCGTACTGAATTAATGTCTTTATATCATGGTTTGGCACATGCAGGTCCTGAAAAGCTACATGCAATGATTTCAAAAACATGGTGGTGGCCCAAGCTGAGAACCGCTTGCACAGATTTTTGTAAAAGATGTTTAGTATGTCTCAAGGTGAATTCTCCTTCAAAGCTTAAGATTCCCTTGGGACATGCTCCTCGCCCTCAGGGACCCTGGACACATTTGCAAATTGATTTCACAGGTCCATTGCCCCCTAGTGGAAGTTTTTCATACATCTTAATGATCATTGATTTTTTTTCTAGTTGGGTGGGGACCTTTCCGCTGAGAAATTGCACCACAGACGCAACTGCAAAAATTTTGTTGACTAAAGAATTTCCTAGATGGGGACTTCCTTTACAGATTGATTCAGATCAGGGCACACACTTCACAGGGAAAGTGATTAAACAGGCTATGAGACTAATAGGGATTACAAAACACTTCCACATATCTTTTAGGCCTCAGTCAAGTGGTTCAATTGAACGAGATAACCAAATATTGAAAGCTTCCCTGAGGAAGAGAGCTCTGGAGTGGGGAAAGGGTTGGCACGCTGCAATACCAATGATATTGTTTAGTATGAGAGCTAGCCCTAATAAAACCACACAGATCAGCCCCTTTGAAGTCATGACAGGTCGTTACATGCGCTTGCCATGGGATGCACCATTGCAACATGAGGGACCCTCGGGCCCTTTGAAAGATGCTCTGCAAAATTATCTGAAAGCTTTGGATAATTGCTTACGTGATACACGAGTTAGTGTCAGTATTAGGCAAGCTGAAAAAGATAACAAAGAGCAAACCACACTGCCTGTTCTCCCAGAAATTGGAGATACAGCAATGATGCAGAGGGAAATAGTAACCCCTCTGGGTCCTAAGTTTGATGGGCCTTATCAAGTTTTGTTAACCACTAACACTTCTGTTCTTCTTGACAGAGGAATGCTTGGTACAGTATGGAGACACTGGTCTCAGGTGAAGCCCCTCGAGAAATGCCAAAACCTGAATGCTGCCTCGTGTTAATCATCATACCTTGTAGTCAACCTTATGTGTTATAGGTAAAAGTTAAAGGTTCTTCTTGGGTTAGATACCCATGCCTAAATTCTACAGAGGGTCTAAATTTGCTTCCGACTATGAATCAAAAGGTTAAGAATCGTTGTTATAGACTTGACGGCAATGATACAGTGACCTATTGGCTCGGTCACTCCCCAAATTATCCAGAGAATACCCTCATCATGCAGAAAGGTCGCTGGTGGAATAATGGTGATATGGATGTTTTTGATGGAAATTATAGCTCCCTTAGTTGGATTCCCATCACAGTCGTTAGCAGGAACCATAGTTAAATGATATTAAACTTTATTTTCCAGACCCAGAGGGATCCATAATACAATACAAAACACATACATAGTAATACACACACACAGAAAAAAAATAAAAAAAATAATAATAATAATAAATATACAAGAAGTAAAATAGACCTTCCACAGTGTTCAGTGTCTAACATACAGACATGTACACCAATGGTTCCACAGTCTGGACGAAAATCTTACAGAACTTCGTCTAGGGTTAGCCAACACAGCAATTAGGTCATTTTTTGACTCAGACACCCTACCCATAAATCTAAACATTAAGTTACGCAAGACTGCAGCACAGGTAGGTACCCCAGCACTAACAAACATATGGCTTGCACTGGAGTCTCTTGGAACTCTTAGCAGCAGCCTCATGCTGTCACTATAAGCCACTGTGAGCTTTCTAATGCTATCTTGCTTATAACGGCACCAAAGATAGGCAGTATACAATGGTGTACAGTATGTTCTAAAGAGTGAGATCTTCACAGGGACAGAGCACATACTAAACTTACGACACAACATGTTCGCTTGCACATACAGCTTACAACGCTGCCTATAAATATCCTTGTCATCAGACAGGTCATTTGCAATAATATGGCCAAGATATGTAATATCTGTGCATGGGGGAATAGTGACTGTCCAGTAATGATAAATAAGCACCGCAAGTATGTATTAAATCAGAAATTACCTGCTGCTCCTAAACGTAGTAAGAGAGACGATGATGATGATTCACAGCAGACTCATATAATTTTGGGGGGAAAAGCAGTGAAGTTACCTTTGTATCCTATTGCACCTGATCCACGTCACATTGTCTTATTTTCTGCCAAAGGCTAGGGACCAGCTTGACTCGAATAAAGTAGTAAAGGATGTAGTACAAAGTTACTTGTACAGTAAAATTTTTGTTCGAGATGACCCTGGCTCTGACACATATAAGTTAGTTGCAAATGACACATTTCTGAGATGATGGAATGTTTTGCAACCTGCTAAGGTTAATCTTGTCAGGTGGGATAAAGACAGATCTTATGGGGCAATATGTGATAGACTAGGATGAATGGATAAGACTGAGAAGGGTAATTTTGATCTTAATGGAAGTGGGAATGAATTACCAAATGTAAATGCTCTCTCCCTCTCTTGGCCAAGATATACTAGGTTTGATGATCCTTGGAAGGAGACCGTGCATGTGGAATGATGCTTGGGTAGGGAGGTGAGACAGTGGTTCGTCCAGACGTTTCCCCCACATCAGCCTGACAAATGTGCGGTAATTATTAATAAAGTATTAGTTACCCCAGGGGCAAAAGTCCCAATGGAGATTTGTAACTCATCCTTTGTGAAGACGGATTACACATGGGCAAATTTGGCAGACGTTTTGTTTCAGTATGATGTTGCTATGTTACTGGCTAATAAATCCATTATTCAAATGGAGCAACTACATGACCATCTTGAAAGTAGGTGTCATAGTCCCACCTCGATGGTCTATAATGTCACTGCCTGGATGCAGTTGAATGTGTTTCATTTGTGTTTAGAGATGATTGCCAGCTGGAAAACCACGATGCGGGTTCCTCAAACCATGGAGGATTTGATATGGAAGGATTTCCAGCCCCATCAAGTCTACATGTGGCCACAGGTATCTGATGCTGCTATGGGAGACGAGTGGTTTGACAGGGAGAAGCAATTTCGTCAATTCTTAAGGCCAATTCCCTCCGTTCAAGAGTTACGAGAATTACATTATAGGTTGAATTTAGGTCATTGTCTGTATCATAAGGTTGTCCATGCTATAGGTCCTGAGTGGTATCCAGCTGAGAG
Organism: Carassius carassius; assembly: GCF_963082965.1. NCBI lineage: Eukaryota > Metazoa > Chordata > Actinopteri > Cypriniformes > Cyprinidae > Carassius > Carassius carassius. The sequence continues at coordinate 10,984,869 of NC_081793.1, read as the reverse complement.
GTGTGAAAAGGAAGATTGTTCTGAGACAGAGTATTGTGTTGCTAATATGACTACATCCACAGAATACTACCCTCAAGTAAAATCGCAGCAAGCGAGTAAGAAAGACATTAATAATTTCTTGAAACAGGTCAAGACTAATGATGTGTTTGCTGGTTACGAATATTTGAATTCAGTATGGCTCCGATCAACAGGTACCCCTTTCTTGTCAGATCCTCAAGAACCCACAGTGTTAGCATTGGCGTGGATGTTTGCTTTCACGGTAGGGGCTATATTTACAGATGTGACTGATTCTGTAGAAGAATTTGTGGAAGAAGCTTGGAATGATTTTGTGGAAGCCTCAGAGGACGCGCTTATGGGAATCCAAAAATATGTCTTGTATGTTTTTGGAGGATTTGTGGGATTTGTTGTCCTCTGTTTGTTTGCGTGGGGATAGGTACGCTGTTGTCTGTCCTATGTGTTTAAATCTGCTTGCAGGACTGTAAATCCGGTGGAGGAGGATTTGCGACTACAGAAGCTGACCAACAGTCTGCAGCAGCTGACGAAGGATGACGTCAACGCCCTGTTGTGAGTGGAAGGGCCGGGAGAGCCCTAAGCATGGGGACTGGATTAACTAGTATCCAGCTTGTCCATGATAGGGTGAAGAGACAAGTGTGACCCTTATGGGAAACATGCGTCACCCCTCCACCTTCCGTAGTGACCTTACTTGATAGACAAGACGTGGAGTATTGGACTCCATACCGGTCTAAAATGGGGACTGAAGGAGAGGATTGAGTGGATGCCGCTGATCATATCCTTTCTTCAATATATATTAATTATCTCATTAATATTGTGTAACTATTAATCAAGTTATTGATCAGTATTTAACCTCCAAGATTGTTGTATGATTTAACTAAATAAGTAAAAAGCCATCTACATGTATATGCGTATAGATAGATGCATGCTTACACAGATATATATTTTCCCTTTTAGAAGTGTTAAGAAGTAACAGACAGGAGCATATGTGAGTGTACATATTCCTTCTCCTAGGGTCACAAGGCCAGCTAAAAAGGTCAGGGGAGGCCCTTCCTCTACGTGTGCTGCGAGGGATGAAGAGAAATGTAGAACTGTGACATTTAGAAATGTATACTAGATATTAAGAAGCCTATTCTATCCTTTATTTCTATTCCTCAAGATTAATGTCTGCCTATTATGTGTGTTGGTCCAACGGTAGTGATAAGAGACTTGCCAGTGCTAGAGAACCTTGAATTGTAGATATGGGCTTTGTGTGTATGTGTGTGTGTGTGTGTGTGTGTGTGTGTGTGTGTCAGCACCTATGTTCTGTACAGAAGACTAGTTTCTGCTGACCTCCGGACCTGAGATGAGGTGTCTCCTTCACCCGTGCTGACGCCTGCTACAATCATTTGAGATATGCTGAAGATGTTTATGTCCATATGTGAAGACTGTCTAAGTTTATCTAGGTTTTGGAACCAATCAGATTGCTGCTGACCAGCGCTGTGACGCAACTAATATCTTCTGTCTGGAGGATACCTGTGGTTGATTTTGAATTGTACGGGGGGTGGCCTACGAACTCCGTCGAGAGTATTGAAGCTGACTTCTGCTGATGAAATTGCAAACTATTTTCTTCAAGTAAAATTATTATTATTATTTGAACTCATCTCTGACTCCTGGTCTTCATTGCGACAACACCTGGTCCTTGAGTTATTATTGAGTTATTATTAGTACATTATTTTTCTAACTCTGGTGACTTGAAGCTTGCTGCTACATCGCCCTCAAGTACCAGACTGCATGTAGCACTTTCAACTAGACCGCTGTCTGATACTAGTCAAGCCATGGTAAAGGAGTTGGTGGGTATAGCGGAGGCTTCAAGAAGTCAGAAAAAACAATTGGATCAATTTTTGTTCGATTGGCCTACGGTGTGCACAGATTCTTTAGGGTGTACTTCCATCATAACTCATCAGATCAATATCAAAGACGAAGTGCCGGTGAGGAAGAGAGCATACCCAATACCCGTCCATAAGCAAAAGTTTGTTGATGATGAAATATCTAAAATGCTGTAGAAAGGGATTATCAGACATTCTACTTTTTCATGGGCTGCTCCGGTAGTACTGGTACCGATGAAGGATGGAAGTCATGCCACAGGTACATGATATTCTCACTTCTCTGTATGGGGCTACCGTTTTCAGTACATTGGATTTAAGAAGTGGCTATTGGCAAATAGGAATGGATGAGGCCAGCATTGTTAAAACTGCTTTTGTGACTAAAAATGCCCAATATGAATTTTTACGTCTACCGTTCGGTTTGAAAAATGCTGCAGCCACTTTTCAATGATTGATGAATTCTATTCTGCAGGACATCATTGGCAAGTTTTGTTTTGTTTATATCGACGATATTGTGATCTATTCCTCCATTGTTCAGGAAAATTTTGGGCATCTTCGTCGATTGCTTGCTAAGCTGGAGACTGCAGGTCTGACTCTTCTTGAAGAAATCTTCTGCAATAGTCCTTGACTTTCCTTGGGTATGTTATATCAGAAGGAGGAGTGAGGATCGAGCCTACAAAGGTTGAAGCCATAAAAAACTTCCCTGTCCCTAAATCAGTGAAAGAGGTCCAGCGCTTTTATTTTTAAAAGCTTTTATTTCACATTTTTCTGAGCTAGCGGCACCTCTTCACGCTCTGAAGAAAAAGGGTACTAGGTGGGAATGGACAGCCGAATGTCAGCACGCCTTTGAAACCCTTAAGCTCTTCAGACTGCTCCAATACTGTGACCTCCTGACTTTAGCCGAGACTTTCGAGTGCAGACTGATGCTAGCAATGTAGGACTTGGAGCGGTGCTTACTCAAGAGACCGAGCAAGGAGAGAAAGGGGCTGAAAAGCATTATTCTGCAGCAGAGAAAGAGTGCATGGCAGTTGTGTGGGCAGTGGAGAAATAGCGTGAGTACCTAGAGGGGCGGCGTTTTGAGGTAGTGACAGACCATTCTGCCCTGACCTGGGTTTTTAATCACCCCCAACCTTCTTCCCGTCTAACGAGATGGGCGATCAGACCGCAGAGCTTTGAGTTTATTTTAAAGTATCGAAAAGGCCAATGTAATCTGGTTCCAGATACGCTATCAAGGGGAGTGGAGGAAGGAAGTCCAGGAACTATAGCTCTATCTCATGCAAATAGTGTACACTATGAATTGCCGGTGAGCTGGGAAGATATCTGGCGTGAACAAAAGGAAGATGCTACTCTCCAACCTCTGTGGTGTGAAGTAAAGGATGGTGTTGCGAAATCTTCTGGCAGAGTATGTTATGTTAACCTAAATGCCTAACTTTTTAGAAGTAGTTTGGACAAGAACGGAGGCCAGAATTTACAGGTTGTCATGCCAACCAAGTTTCGTGAACAGCGCTTGCAATATGCACACGTCAATCCATTAAGTGGTCATCTTGGACGTGTGAAGACATTGAGAAGGCTATTGGAAGTAACATACTGGACTGAGATTCTGGAGGATGTGTAAGGAATGTCAAGTATGCCAACAGTATAAACCTCGCATTTCCAAGCTTGCAGGACGACTGCAGTCTACACCCGTGGTTGAACCAGGATACATGATGGATCCGTTTCCCAAAAGCACCCGATTGAATGAGTCCCTATTGGTGGTGGTTGACTATTGCAGCAAGTGGGTAGAAATGTTCCCGGTGAGATCGGCAAAGACCCCTGTTATAGCCAACATCCTAATCAAAGACGTCTTCACAAGGTGGGGGACACCCGTGTATCTAGTATCGGATAGGGGACCACAGTTCACTTCCCAGCTGTTAAATGAGACCTGTAAACAGTGGGGAGTGGTATAAAAAACTTACTACCGCCTACCATCCCCAGACTAATCTTACGGAACATGTCAACAAGGTTCTTAAAACAATGATTGCCTCGTACGTCCATGATAATCCCAGACAATGGGACAGATGGATTGCTGAGTTTCGATATGCCATCAATTCCGCCTGGCAGGAGAGTACTGGCCATACTCCAGCTGAGATTGCCTTAGACCGGAAATTGAAAGGTCCGTTAGAACGCCTGGTGCGGAAACCTCCAAACCCTGACCGGCATATACTTTGCTAGAGCGTCAAAAAGCAATGCTTGAAAGAGTAAAACAGAATGTGAGTAAAGCACAAGAACGCCAAGCCCAATATTATGATCTACGGAGGAGATCGGTACAGTATCAAGTAGGAGACTTGGTTTGGATACTCACTCATCCATTGTCTTGTGCAGGGAGCGCTTTCATGGCAAAGTTAGCGGCCAAATGGCGAGGTCCTGCTGAAGTTATGGCACAGGTTAACAGGGTGAACTATAAGGTGAAATTGCTCGATGATCCTGGTAATATTGACACATATCATGTGGAAAAGTTGAAACCCTTTTATGGGGCTGTCCAGCCTTCTCCTAAAAGGGTGGGAGTCTAACAGTTCTAGATTGAATTCTCTGTTACTAGTGCTTTTTCCGCCACACTAGGGGCGATCTCCTCAGGTTTGAGGGGGGAGGATGCGGATATAAGTAGAGAAGAAGTGAAGGGGGGGTAACAAAACACATGGATGTGAGCTGTAGCTCAAGGTAGTCATCTGTGGTTTGGCGTTTGAGGAGAAATAGGTATTTTCTTTGCTACTCATTTAAGCCTTATGTTGTAATTGAGCACATGCTAAGTAAGTCATGAGACAAGTTTCTCTATTTTGACTGTTTATGCTAAGTTCGGCCGCTTAATGCGCGTGGGAATCATCCATGGATTATTGACTGGGGTTGTCGTCTTCGAACTGCCTAAACCTGTAGAACTTCTTGTGGATATAACTGACAGAACTCATCGGGCCATCATTGACTTTGGGAACATTGGACTTGTGACAAGCTGCGTTGGAAACCCAGGTTTTCTATCCTACAAACGATTGAACTAATATGTAAATATGGTGTTTTGCATGGAGGGTGAACACATTTGATGTTACTTGGTTGGTACTTGAATATAATCACTGATAAAACTCAATGAAGGGCACCCTACCTCTTTACAATGATTTCGTTATCTCTTTTGAAGTTTACAAAATCAAGACTAACATCTGTGTAGGTGTTCAGATCCATCTTATTGATTTGATACAATTTTATAATTTACCTTGGTAATATTTTACCTTGAAAGGTTTACATTTTCAAAACTAAAAAATCCAACTTGATCACACTTGTAACACCACTAGTCAATCTTTCAAAACCTGTTCTAAATCTTCCATTGCAGTTATATATTTTAGTCAACCTAATCACTGTTCCAAACACAAGATCTTTGTAAAATGTAATGAGCACATTTGGTTTAATCACCGAAATACAAGAGTATGATCTTCTTTCAGTTTAGTACTTTTAACAATCAGTTAAGTAAGTCGTGGCCTAGTGGTTAGAGAGTATGACTCCTAACCTTAAGGTTGTGGGTTTGAGTCTCGGACAAGCAATACCATGACTTAGGTGCCCTTGAGCAAGGGGTGCAGCATAAATGGCTGCTAACTGCTCCGGGTGTGTGTTCACTGCTTTGTGCGTGCACTTTGGATAGGTTAAATGCGGGGCACGAATTCTGAGAATGGGTCACCATACTTGGCTCTATGTCACGTCACTTTCAAGTAAATAGCAAACAATACAAGATGCATATTTCAAATCCTTGTTGATGAACTAAATATCTTACAGTAATACAAAATACAATTGACACATTAAAAAATAAACTAATTACCTAACTTATGTAATTGATATAACATCTATAACATTTGCTATAGAACTCCTGGTGATTCCAGCTAACCCATTGCTTCATCACAACTTCTCTATACAGCTGGTCTCATCAACCATTACTCCTTCGAGGACAGCTAGAAACCTAGGAGTTGTGATGGATCATCAGTTAAGCTTCACAGACCACATTGCTACAACTACCCGGTCCTGCAGGTTTGCCTTATACAACATTAGGAAGATTAGACCCTTCCTGTCAGAGCAAGCAACCCAACTTCTTGTCCAAGCTCTTGTTCTCTCCAGACTGGACTATTGTAATGCTCTCCTGGCGGGCCTTCCTGCATGTACTGTCAAGCCTCTGCAATTGATTCAGAATGCAGCAGCGAGGGTTGTCTTCAATGAGCCAAAGAAAGCTCACGTTACTCCGCTCCTCATCAGGTTACACTGGCTACCAGTAGCTGCTCGCATCAAATTCAAGGTACTGATGCTAGCCTACAAGACGACCACTGGCACGGCACCAACTTACCTAAACTCATTGGTTAAATCTTATGTGCCCTCCAGAAGTTTGCGCTCTGCAAGTGATCGACGCCTTGTGGTACCATCCCAAAGAAGTTCAAAATCACTCTCAAGGACCTTTTCCTGGACTGTCCCCAGCTGGTGGAATGACCTCCCAATCTCAATTCGTACAGCTGAGTCTTTACTCATTTTCAAGAAACAGCTAAAGACTCATCTTTTTCGCCTGCACTTAACCAACTAACACTAGCACTTTTCCTTTTCTTGTCTTTTAATTAAAAAAAAAAAAAAAAAAAAAAAAAAAAAAAAACCTACCTATGCGTTCTATACTAGACTAACTGAGACTTGTCATGGCACTTGTATACTGTTGTTGTTCTCTTGTTGACCTGACTGCTTCTGTTGTTCTCATTTGTAAGTCGCTTTGGATAAAAGCGTCTGCTAAATGATTAAATGTAAATGTAAATGTAAATCTACTTCCTGACGAAATACAAAGCAGTGATGAAATAACCTTTTCTATTATATGTACAATAAATACTGTAGCACATTGTACACATTCAAACTCATAACTCTCGGATTGATTTGTAGCCAAGTACTTCTTAAATGTACTGTATTCGTGCATAACAGCTGCCTAGGGAAGGCAGAGAAAGCCATTTGTCAGGTGACTAAGAAACTTCTCTAGAAAATTACAAATACCAATTAAGGCTGCAAGCAGCTTAGAAAGGGCCCTTGCACTTGGAGCAACGGTGGGCAATATGAAGTAAATTTAAAGCGTAGCGTATCAGACCCGAACCAGACAAATTAAAGAGTCGATCAGGAGCACTGAAACAAGAGGAGCCGAATTCCTCAGAAAGGCAACAGGATGTTGTAAATCAATTCCTAGTGCCACAAATCAGAAGCAAGATAACCAACCAACCAACTCTTTCACAGAACAGCTTTCAATAATAACACCATTAGAACAATTATTGACAATTTCAATTCGGAGAAGAGATTGTCAAATTTGGGGCAAGTAATCGAGATGCAATGCCGGCCATCACATGTAAACCCATGAGAGTAATAAACAATATCCTTGGAATGACTCCCCCCCCCACCTAGCAGAACCAGACTGAAATTCCTAAGGGGACCTTTTAACCTCTGGGGCCTCATTTATAAACGTTGCGTACGCACAAAAGAAGGCGTACGCCACTCTCTACGCAATAATTGATATTTATAAAAAGCAAACTTGACGGGAAAATGTGCGGTCCTTCACCTAAGCTCTGACCCAGGCGGACGCACAAAAACGGGTGAAATGAGAAATGGCGACACCGTTGGCAGATGGAAGAAACATGTGAAAGTGAAAGTGAAAATGACAATAGTGCCTCTCATAAATAACATGAAGACTTCACAAAGCAAGTCTTACAATTAACAGCCTACACGAACACTGATGATCGATCAGCAGTGAAACAAACAAAAAAAATCTGACGAAAATTACAACAGAAATTCAAATGAACACATATTTGCAAAAAGAAAAGTGAAATATGTTCTGCAATAATATTGGCATGTTGTGCAATTCATCCTAATAAATAATATAGTTAACAGAACTAAATAATGTACAAAACTGATATTCTCGCCAATGTGTCCGTCTGGCGGAGCAGATATAGATGCAATTAGATAGACAGATAGATAGATAATTAAGGAGATAGATAGATAGATAGATAGATAGATAGATAGATAGATAGATAGATAGATAGATAGATAGATAGATGTATTAAATGTCCACTGGGGAAAGTTGTTTTCATAGTAAAACATTTCTTCATAAGCTACGGAATTATGGTATGCCTATAGTATGCCCATGCATATGCCTTTAGTTTGTTTTATTTTTGATAAAACAATGTATGGCGTATGTCTCAACCATTCAGAAAGCAACAAGAAATTACATTTGCGCTGAACAATTTCCCATTTCCACGTCGATTATTACCGACATCTATAGCTTGTCAGATGCAATTAAATGGATGGAAATAAAATGCCCCATCACAATGCGTAATGACGCACAATGGCTGATCTTGCGCTCTTAGAAGATGTGGCAAATGGAAGGATTCGGAGTGAACGCATCTTTAGACAGCAAGAAGACTTGCTGGCAAACGAGGACGAGTGGCTTATGAGCCGGTTCCGACTTCCTCGAGCCGTCCTGTTGGACCTCTGTGGGCTTTTGGGCCCGGCGTTACAGAGGAGCACTCGGAGGAACCACGCCGTGCCAGTCCCACTTCAAGTCCTAACAACACTAGGATTCCTGGCGATTGGCACTTTTCAGAGGGAATTGGCTGACAGGTCAGGAATATCTCAGCTGACCCTTAGCCGGGTAATGCCAGACGTGTTAAAAGGCATAATAGCTTCGTCCCATGATTCCATAAAGTTTCCATACACGGCGGGTGAACAGGCAAACAAGAAAGCTCAATTTGCAGCTATGTATGGTTTCCCAAATGTCATCGGTGCTATTGACTGCACTCATGTTGCCATAAGGGCACCGAACGTTAATGAAAATGCTTTCATTAATAGAAAGCATTTTCATTCAATCAATGTCCAAATTATTTGTGATGCAGACATGTTGCTCACTAATGTAGTAGCTCGGTGGCCTGGGTCAACCCATGACTCATTTATTTTAAGACACAGCAGTGTTGGACGCAGACTCGAGGCTGGTGCTATACGTGATGGCTGGCTTCTAGGTACGTTTGATTATAGACATTCACATTTTAATGTACTTCAATGTCTTAACCCTTTCACTATCCTTGCAGGGGACAGTGGATATCCCCTCGAACAGTGGCTGCTTACACCTTTCCTCAACCCACATAGTGCAGAGGAAAGGCACTACAACATGTGCCACAGCCGAGCTCGCGCTATAGTGGAGCGCACCATCGGCCTGTTTAAGGGCAGATGGCGCTGCCTCGACTGCACTGGAGGGAGGTTACTGTACACGCCTGAAAAGGTGTGCCAAATCGTGCTGGCATGTGCTGTGCTACACAATGTGGCACAGCTTAAAAACATGCCTCTACCTCCTGGCGCCGATTGCTGTGTTGGCGGCGACCCTGGACCACATCCCCAGGCATTTGAGCAAAATGCTGCTGCTGTGCGCCAACGTTTGGAAGTGATGCGTCGCTTGTAAAGAACAACAAAAGGTGTGGAAAATATTATTTATTCAAGAATTCCCTCATCGTGCAGTTTATTTCAGTCAGTGCAGTCTTGATTTCGCCCAACTCCTTGGCCACCTCTCTGATTGAACTAATGATTTCCCTCTGCATTTCAAGGACTGCATCGGTGAGGACACGTCCACTGCTGGAGGGTTGAGAGCCGCGTGCCGTGGAGACGCTGGGTCCAGACGGCTGCTCAGCTGCAGCATCATAACCACTGGCCCCGCTGGAACACCCAGCAACTGAAATAAAATTGTTCTATATCAATAAACTGTAATTGTGTAGCCTGCATACATGTGAATTGACTGCATTCATTTTACTTATTTCTCTTACCTGTGTCACCCGGTGCATCTGGCGCGTCAGTGTCCCCCTCCGCCTCAGTCACCACTCCACTTAATAGGGATTCCCCAATAATTGCCGCCAGTCTCTCATCAAGAGGGGTCAGCTCCGGTGTCCCCTTTCCCCCACCCGTGGCAGACAGACGTTTTTTTGCCTCGACTTTGATGTCCGACCATTTCTTTTTTATTTCGGCCACGGTCCGAGGTTGTGAGGCTACAGCATTTACGGCGTCTGCCACCGTTTGCAACTCAAGTGCCTTTTTGGCATTAGTAATGCCCACACTGTGCCCTCCAAACAACATTTTTCTCCTCTTTTCCACCTCGCCAACGATAACTTCTACTTCACATTGAGTGAAGTTACGTTTTTTTGATTTCCTCTCTGTGTTTGCCATGATTTCGCAATCAATGAATATTAACTTGTGGGCGTTTCACGGACAATTTATGGGCAACTATGGGCGTGTCATGAAGCCGCAAAAGCTGCGCTACATTTAGAATTGATTGTGATTTATTAAGGGAAAAATGCGTAGGATGTGCGTGCGCACGGTTTTATAAATCCGAATATTTCTGTTCGTACGCACGTCCTATGTTTCATCCGTACACCACTTCTGTACAAACTTCTCATTTATAAATGAGGCCCCTGGTCTCCACAGAACATCTTTATGTCAGAGAATGGCACAGGAAATGAAAGCTTAGCATAAGTTCTGCCAGGAAGACTCAATTGTTAGCGTCACCTATTACCTTCTTAATTGTCCAATCACATTCTAATAATAGAAGTATAAACAACCTGTGCTTACACTTGTCTGAGTTTGCAGATGCTGAACGCTTCACTCACCACCACCCACCCCTCCATCACCAATATGGTTTCCTCTATCACCAGTAACAAAGCTTCTTCTCTCCATCTTTCTTACCACCGCAGGATGTTCTTCCCCTCCAACCACCCCACCACCAACAGGATGGTTCCTCCTAAAACCTCACGGGGGTCGGCTGTGCCCCTGCCTTAATCTTCAGGCTGTAAATACTGAATCCGTACCCTCGGACTGCTAGTTATGGATGGGGCCTACGCCAAATACTACCATATATATATATATATATATATATATATATAGCTTGCTGGGTTATTAATAAATGGATGATTGTTACAATATCTTCTCCGAGTCTTTCTGGTAGAACTGTCTTTTATAGTGAATTAAATGAACTCAAAATGTCGATTGTCGATTTTTTTAATGTCAGTCGATTGCTTAACTCCTTATTCATATGTAACCCACACATTTGACAACCATGTTTATAATCACTTATTGTGTATGTCTTTTAATTAGTATTGGATAGCTTAAGGATTCATATTCATGTTTAATCTGCTTGCTTGAAACATTCCTGACCATCAGTTATTTGTCAAATGTATCATATTCTTGTTATAGGAATCATGTCCAAAATTATACCCTGCAAGAGCGGGACAATTTGGACCACGTGCTTGATAAGATAACATGATTTATGATACCCCGAGCAAAGACAATATCTAATTGGTCAAGACAACATTTGAGGTCTAACCAAAATCAAATTTTGCTTTTGGCTTTTAGCTTGTGTTTAGCTTTTGCTCCTAGTCATGACTTTTAGTGTTCTTTGAGCGCAGTTTAGCCTGCACGTCTGCTGCTACTTACTTATCTCTTTTCTCAATATGGAGTTGGGTTAAACAAACAGCACGGTCAAACAAACAGCACGCCTCACAGAGAAATGTGCACTGTCGGTGTTGACCTGCTTAAATTCATTGAATTCATTCATTTGGCGGTCCCAGTAGATCTTTTTCGGAGGCTCCTGGGGTATATGGCAGATGCAGTGGCACTTATAGGGCTATTGCATTTGAGATCTCTTTAGAATTGGTTCATGGCCGAGTCCTGAGTTGGGTGTGGCAGCATGGCACTAAGTGGGTCCAAGTTACACCAGCTTGTCACCAAACCTTCACTCCGTTGTCAGATCTTACGTGTCTCTGGTTTACACAGATGGCTCCATCACTGGTTGGTGGGCCACATACAACAGGCGCTCAGTGTCTGGGGTTTGGACGGGCCCCAATCTCCACTGGTTTATCAATTTCCTAGAGATGTTAGCAGTGAATTTTGCCTTGAACCGTCTCAAAATGTGCTTATGAGGCAAGCAAGTGCTTGTTTGAATGGACAACGCAGCGACCGTTGTGTACATCAACCGACAAGGTGGTCTTCGCTCCTGTCACATGACGGAACTTACCCCCCACCTCCTTCTTTGGAGTTGGAATGTTCTGAGTTCACTTCATGCCATTCACATTCCGGGCCTGTGCAACCATATGGCTGACGAGCTGTCTTGAGGTACGCTCCCGGGAGAGTGGTGACTCCATCCCCAGATGGTCCAGCTGATTTAGAGATGTTTCAGAGCCGCTCAGGTAAGCCTGTTTGGCTCTCCAGAAACCTCTCACTGCCAGTTGTTCTGGCACACAGCTGGCCACAGGGCCTGCGCAAGTATGCGTTTCCCCCAGTAAACCTTCTCACACAGACATTGTGCAAGGTGAAGGAAGACAAGGAGCCGGTCTTGCTTGTGGCGCCGTATTGGCCCACTCAGACCTGGTTCCCCAAACTAGTGCTCCTCACAACAGACCCTCCCTGGCGGATTCCTCTGAGGAAGAATCTACTGACTCAGAGATGTGGCACTCTGTGGCACCTGCGTCCAGACCTCTAAAAACTTCATGTCTGTTCCCTGGATGGGACACGGAAGTTCTTGGTGACCTACCCCAAGAGGTAGTAGACACCATCACTTTGGCAAGAGCATCGTCTACAAGACACACTTACACCTTGAAGTGGAACCTGTTCATTGAGTGGTGTTCTTCTCATCGAGAAGACCCCTGGAGATGCCCTGTCAGGGTCATGCTTAATTTTTTCAGCAAGGGTTGGAACGATGGCTGTCTTCCTCCACCCTTAAAGTCTATGTCGCTGCGATTGCTGCTAACTATTACCCCCCGTGGAAGGGAAGTTGTTAGATGAGCATGACCTGGTCATCAAGTTCATTGGGGGGGCCAGAAGATTAAATCTTCCCCGGCCCCCCTCCATACCCTTTTGGGACCTGTCTCTAGTGCCTAAAATACCACAGTAGGCCCCATTTGAGCCTTTGCATTCACTTGAGCTAAAGTTTTTTTCATTAAAAAACTCTACTCCTGCTTGCACTTGCCTCAATCAAGAGGGTATGGGACCTGCACGCATTTTCAGTTGACGATGCCCCGGCCTAGCTATGTGCCCAAGGTTCCCACTACACCCTCCAGGGATCAGGTGGTGAACCTGCAAGCGCTCCCCCCAGAGGAGGCAGATCCATCCCTAGCTTTGCTCTGTCCTGTCCTGGCCTTGAGATGCTACATAGACCGGACAGAAAGCTTTAGGACCTCAGACCAGCTCTTTGTCTGTTACAGAGGCTGGCATAAGGGGCAGGCCATCTCTAAATAGAGGATGGCCCACTGGATTGTGGATGCCATCGCCCTGGCTTATCAGGCACAGGGCGTGCCCTGCCCACTGAGGTTGCGAGCTCACTCTATTAGAAGTGTTGAATACTCTTGGGTGCTGGCTCGTGGCGCCTTGCTGACAGATATTTGTAGACTTGTGGGTTGGGCGACCCCCAACACATTTGCTAGATACTATAGCTCTCATGTAGAGCCTGTATCCTCCTGTGTTCTCACCTCAATTGGGTAGAGACACTGAGAGGCCCCGTTATTGTTGGCTTGCAAAAACTATTTCACAGTGTCCATACTGTAGACCCTGTTGAGCTCCTCCATCCCCCCGGAACGTCCGGTGCCAGGCCTTCACTCAATGAATTCTAGAGAACTGGTAGAAGAGTCGGTTCCATATGTGAGACCTTAGTGGATCCCATATGTTTAAACTCCATAGTATAGCCTCAGAGCCCCTGTTTCCCCATCAGAATTCTGCCATTTCCAAGAGGTTTACAGTCACCTCCAATTTTCCATGTATACCTAAAAGGATGTCCATATGTGTATTTGCTTCTGAAACCTCCTTCAGGAAGGATGAGGTTTCGGAGCATCCCTGTTCCAAATGGAACAGGTTTTCCCAGTGTTATCCAATCTCACTGAGTGGGTAGTGCTACGATAATGTTGAATGGTCTTTTTGCTGCGAGCGCTGGCCTATACCAAAAAGGGGCACAGGGCACTGGAAGAGGCAGCATCCATTGCGTTTTGGTAGAGGATCTCACTTGACGTTGACAGTGAACAACTACAAGGGAACATCTCAGATACGTTTGTAAACCCCATTGCCTGAAGGAGGGAATAGAAACGTCACGTCCTGTCGCCACGGCTGCCGTACCACCGCTGAGCCTTTGCACCTGCTACCTTTTTATTCTCATGCTGTGATCAGCTAGAGAAGCTGGATGCAATAATTGCATGCCAATGTGCATTGGCTCGTTTAGATTGCTCGTTACACTCAGAGTAGATTGGTCTCTCGAAGCGAGAATCCAATTCGTCGGTCAACGTAACGTCTCCATTCTCTCCTTCGGGGAACAAGGGTTACATATTTAACCGAGACGTTTTGAATTGTAGAATTAGTACGGACTGGTATACTGTTTTCTATGCAGGTTTTGTGTGTCATATGCGGCTAAAGATTGATTATGACAAAAGATAATATGCTTTCAACTAAAATATTTAGTTTTGACTTTTTTTTTCTTAGGTGCAGATCTCAGGCTTTTACTTTGGTAAAGTTGGTGCTTAGTTTTGAGAATGTGTTTAAATGTGTGAGAGTGGGAACTTTTTTAATGAATTTTGTATTAACAATATATATATATTAGGGGTGTCGTGATATACCGGTATTGACGATAACCATGATATTCAAAGCAACAATTATCGATATCGTGTTAATTTCGTGTGTGACGATATACCGCAATATTTAAAAGGAACAGTTCTCTTATGATAAGACCACATGTAAATACTCCAGCGCCAAGTACCTGGTTGAGGTCCCAGGTGGCAGTACTGTGCCTTAACGCTGACACTGTCACTCAAGAAGAAGACGCAGTGCTCACAGCTACTTCGAGGAGAGCCGTGTTCATCAGAGTAAGTTGACATTATTTTACTAGTCATAGACTGGGAAATATTATATTAACCTATTAACAGAGGCTTTCTGTGATCATATACTTAAGTAAAGGGTGAATATTTTAATAAGTACTGCGTTTTCCTTCACTTGTCTTAGTTTTTTTATTTGCAATAAATCGCTTGTGTGTAGTAACACTTCACACAAGCGTAGTAGTAACATCTTTGTTCAAATCTATTAACAGTTACATGATTAAAACTGATCTTGAAAAACTGAGCGACCACATTTCTACATTAAACTCTGTAAAATGTTAAGTTAGTTTCAGTGCCATGCACTTAATGCCTCATCTGCGGTCATTCTTCAAAAAGGTTCATTAGTTAATTACATAAGTAAACATATATAAATAACATAATGAACAATATTTTCACCGCATTTATTCATCTTACTTCATGTTAATTTCAGCATTTACTTACACAAGTTGTGTTTGTAAACATTAGTGCACTGTGAACTGACATGAACAATGAACGACTCTATTTTTATTAACATTAACAAAGATTAATAAATTGTGTAATAAATGTATTGTTCACTGTTAATTCATGTTAGTTAATAAATGACATCTTAATGTAAAGTGTTACCATTAACATTTATTCATCATACTGTTGAACTTGACAGTATTTTCTCTCTTGTTATTTCATAGGAGCTTCAAAGAAGACGGAGAAAGCCAGAGTCTTGTGCCCTGTGTTTATCAGTATCCTTATGCTCGTTGAGTGAAAAAGAAAAACTCAATAAACAATCAAAAAATCATTTGACTGATACCCCCCCCCCCCCCCACAAGGTTTCTATAGATATCACGATATATCGATACCGTGAATCCTTATGGCCACAATAACCGTGATATGAAAAATCTAATATCGTGACAGCCCTAATATATATATATATATATATATATATATATATATATATATGCAGTAAAAATAATAATTTTAGATTTTGTGTTTTGTACTAACCAAGCATTTCCTTAAAGAGTTTTGCAAAGCAATAATAATAATAACTATATTAAAAAAAAAAATTATTTAGGTTTTTATATTTGAATATTTTATTACTGTAGAAATGTAGCACATTGCTCTTCAGTTTGAACTTAAGTTTAATTGTCATGTCTGTTTTGGGTTTTGGTTCATGTTTATGTCATGTTTTTTTTTATTATTTGGATAATAAAAATATATTTTTTTTATTATTTTTTTATTATTTAGTTTTGTTTACTCATGTAATTCTCTTTTCAGTCAAGTAATCTTGTATTTAAGCCCTCTTGTTTGCCAAGTTTTATGGATCCTCCTCTGGCTTGATGGAGACAGAAGCCGAGGAGTCAAGGAAGTTAAACATGTAGCCCTGTCTGAAGCAAAGGCTCTGTTTGGGTGGGGGAGGATGAGGGAACTGGGGTAGTGGTTAGAGTCTCTGGAATGCGCTTACAGAATGTGGAGGTAATGCACAAGGTTTGGTGTGCATTAAACAATAAACAGAAGAAGAAGTTGTTACCCTCCACCTCCATGGTCTCTGAGATTTTTTAGTTCTTGCTAGACAGAGCTAGGTAGATTACTTATAAATTGTAGTATGTTATTGTTTGCAGATTATGTGATGAAAACTGCAGTTATTAACGTAATCTAGGTTACTCATTTTAAGTAATGTATTCTACTTTTTTGATTACTTTTTTAAACATAGCATTAAACTTACCATATTGATATAAAAAAAATATCAAAGTGAAAGAGATATATTCCATTTTGTTAATATCAATGTCATGAAAATGCATTAAACATTACATTAAACCAGGGTTTCCCAAACTGGGCTTAATGTAAGAATTGCAGTGGGTTCGTGAGTTCATAAAAAGCTAATAAAATCACAAAAAAGTAAAATAAAATTAATTACAAAACTTGAACACTGAAAAATGTAAATGTTACCATTAACCAAGATCAGAAAACTTCCTAGTTTAAAAAAAATATAATTTATTTTATGGGGTTTGGTTGACAAAAACATTTAGTAATCCCTGCATTGTATCAACATACATTAATAAGTGTGAAAACAAAAATAACATTAAATGTCTTCCAGGTTTGAAATAATTTTGTCCTGGCTTCCACAATGAACAGTTACTGAAGGTCACTAGATATGATGATGATATAGTGTTTTACAGCTATATATCACCAGTGTTCAGTAACTTGCATAATTATTTGTTTCATACTGTCACAATACCTTGCGGGAAGGAACAAAGGAGCCTTCGATAAACTAAACTGTAATTTATTATATCCAACACACAGGTGAAATCCACACTTGGAAGGGAAGGAAGACACACATACACAACTGATAGACCCGACAGAGACAGAATGCTAGGACTAGGACTTAAATACTAGACAAAACAAGGAACACTGGGAGGAACATGAGCACAGAATAACTAATTAGACAAAACAAGACCAGGAACAGAAAAAATCATATATGGGCAGGAAACATGGGAGAAACTGGGTAACGAGAATGTGGGGAGGGAAAATACAGCACAAAACAGTCCATGATCCTGACTGTTACCATAACTCAATTGGGGAAGGGGCTCTGGTAACCATGGCGGAGAAGGCAGAGGAAGGAGCCAGGGAGACAACATGAGGAACCAGGGTGGACCAGATAAAGGGAGGAGCCAGGGAGACGTTAAGAGGGATTTGGAGGATGCGGTGCCAGATGGAACCCAGGCCACAGCAATAATGTCGACCCACTGTGGAGCCGATGGAGGGAGGAGCCTTGGAGGAGGAAGGGCTGACAACTCCAGAGGACCAACCAACGGCTGATAATGGAAAGGTGGCAGGTCTGTAAACAAGTCAGTTACATTTCCTCCATTTTGCATTCTCCCAAATCCCTTTTCAGCTCACCCTCAGCCACAGTGCAGGGGGTGAAACTCCCTTCCACGCTCTATCTGTCCTCAGCTTTCTCCTTCATGGAGGGCACTGTAGTCATTAAAATTGTGAACTGGATGAAGTCAACTGCATACTCCAATAGAGAAAGGTCTTTGTGGGAAAGGGAGGTGAACTATGCAGCGAGGGAATCCATGGGGAACATCGGGAACAATACAGTTTGTAAAATGATTGATGTGTCTGTTGCTTCCCCTTTCCTGATTTGTTTGTTGAAATTATGTTGTTTTGTTGAATTAAGAAAATTAAAAAAAGTTGATCACAAAAAAATAAATAAAAAAATACACTGAATGGAAAATGGAAAACAAACAGAGGGGAGACGTAGAATTAACTGTACTTTATACAGTCTTCTTTCACGATACACTGCCAGAAGGAACGAAGGAGCTGTAGATAAACGAAACTGCCATTTATTAAATCCAACACACACAAGGACAGCCATCAAGGATGTCATCACATGCAACCCATGATCTCTCCTCAGGGCCAGATCCTTTCCGATCCACAAGATACTCCAGGTGACCACCTCATCGCCGGTGGTCCAGGGTGGTGTTGATTTGATAAATGAGTTGTTGTTCGAGAATCTCGGGAGGAGGAAGAGGGACGTCAGGCTTGCCAGGTTGTGTATGAGGTGAGACCAACAGGTTGGTGAATGGTATGAGGAAGGTAACATGAAAGGTAGGTGCTATGCAATAGTGAGAAGAAAGCTTGAGTCGGTAAGTGATTTTGTTTATCTTCCTCCTAATGGTGAATGGATCTATGTAGCAGGGACTCAACTTACAACTAGGCCATGGCAGTAGGAATGCAGGTATCTCCCAATCTCTTGGATTTTGCACTCAGTATATCCATTGGTTTGGGGATGATATCCAGATGATAAGATGATGGAAATTATGAGGAGTTTGAAGAAGGTTCGCCAGAACCTGGTAATGAACTGTGGCCTATGGTATGACACAATGTCTTTGGGCAGTCCAGAGTTTCGGAAGACATGTTGAAAGAGTTGCTCTGCAGTCTCGGAGGCGGTGGGTACTACCTTCAGAGGTATGAGTTCGTAGGCCTTTGAACCTGTCCACGACCACCAGAATACAGTGTAGCATTTGGACAAATCAGACACACAACTATTTGTTATATTTAACAAATAATATCTAACCAAAGGATCTATGGACCCTTCTCCCGAAATGCAACTAACACTTTAAAAAGGCAGAACAGGACTCTGGTTCCATAGCAACCGAATCTGATAACACTAGTTTTATGGCTCAAAGGAATGCGGGCAAAACAACTCTTAACTCAAGTCTCGCTAAAACGGACACATAAAGCCCATAAAAAGGGACTCTTTTCTAATAAGTTCATAAGAAAACTTATCTTTGAATGAACACACATATCCTTCAGGTCATCATGTATAATATTGCTGTTCTTGTATATTGTCTGTTGAATTTGAAATTTAGTTCCTCTAGTTTTTTTCAGAAGGCAGACACACTCTGTCAGTTTAAATCTAGATTAAAGACTCATCTCTTTAACTTGCCATACACATAATACACTATCGCATTTCTATAATTCAAATCTCTTAAAGGATTGTTAGGCTGCATTAATTAGGTCAACCAGAACTGGGAACTAAATCAGAAGAAGAATGGCATCTACACTAATATTAGTCTCTTTCATTCTTATTCCGAGGTCACCATAGCCATACAGATCCAGTCTTTATCCAGATAAGATGGTAACTGTCACCACCTAGATCCAGTCTACATCCAGATCAGATGGTGGATCACCCTAGAGGCCTTAATGTCAGCAGAGACCATGTCAACTAGATGCTCCCCAGAGACATATTCCCTGCGAAGACCAAATCATCTAGACGACAATTATTGCAAGACCACGGGTCCTTTGCACCTGTGTTGCAGCCTGGAATTAAACCATGCCATGCTGATTTCATCAGGCCAGAGGATAACCAGAGGATAACTAGCTGCTCTGCTGGGGGTGCAGATGACTTCGGAACTTTTTCAATTATCACTCCACTGTAAGATCTCACCATTGTTCCACTTCATGTTCTGAGAATGTTGAGTTAGCCAAGGGCATCCCAGGATGATGTCGGCAGTTGAACCCTACAGTACCAGAAAGGAGATGGGGACCCGATGTAGACAACTGATGCAAAACGTGATGGTGGGTGAGTAATACTGGATCCTGTCTCATCCTGTCCCAGGATGGTGTGAATGTTTAACCCTTGTGCATTGTTCAAATTCACTACCCTTTCGTTATGTTTGGGATGAAAACATCCACTCAATTAAACTGCTGTAAAAATGTATCAGATTCATATTTTGTTTTCATTTTTTTTTTTGCATAAATCTGTTAATCAACTTCAGTCCTGATCAAAACTTCCAAATGTTTTTTTTTTAAATCCAAGATTTTAACTCTTTAATTGCCAAGTTCATAAATGATGTCACTGATTTGGGGGAAAACACACAAAATGACTTATTTTCAATATAAAAGTAATTGTGGCTGGCTTTTTTTTCATGTTTTATAACAGTCTTGGGAATGTCAAAGATTAGTAGCAACATTGGTTTGATGCATTTTTAGTTTTTGTGCAGCATTAGATTTACATTTTCCCCCCTCATTTGTTGTTGGTGGCTGTTTTTGCCCCATTGACTTCCATTATAATTACATTTTTTGATTGCAAAGCCATGACACCATATAATCATGCATTCTTGATTGTTTGTGGTTTTCCCTTTTGGGAAGAGGTAAAATTAGTTATTTTTACAGTTGATCACTAGGTGGGACCATTAACCCTTTAGATAGGCCTGTGCAAAAAAAGGCTTAGTTTCTGGCTTGTATATGGAGTTATATGGAGTATAACAGCAAATTATAGTGTTTGTATGTGTGTGAGATTCTTGATTGTTAGTGGTTTTCCCTGTTGGGAAGAGGTACCATTTGTTACTTTTACAGTTGATCACTAGGTGGGACCATTTACCCTTTAGATAGGCCTGTGCAAAAAAAAGCTTAGTTTCTGACTTGTATTTGAAGCTATATGGCGTATAACAAGCATGTTATATTGTGTGTGAATGTGTGTGTGTGAGAAAGAGAGAGAGTGTGTGAGAGAGACCTTTGCGCACTTACCTTGATGTATTTGAGAAAATCAAAATGTACACCTCAGCCCTCAGAACTACATGGAGTAAACAAAAGTGTATTTATGCACCTGCTGCCTTTTAATGGTGGTGATAAGTATAGACTAAACAAAAGCAAAGTACGTGGATTTAAACACTTGCATGCCATCGTGCTGGTCATTTGATGGTTAGAAGAGCAGCAAGCAACACGAGAAAGGGCTTGAATTGTACCAAAGTTTTAAAAATTATTATGCAGCTTGACCCCTCCAGTGAGCTGCAGCTTATTTGAAGTTGGTATTGCATTTTGGTTCATAATACATTGTTCATAAATTTAATGCAAAGTAGATTTTTTTACAGGATTTTAAGGTTTTAAACTGGCTTTACCATCAAGAAAAGACGAGGATTTCACAAATATGCATAATCACACTTCTTTTTTATTGTTTACTCCATGTAGTTATGAGAGCTGAGGTGCATATTTGGATTTTTTCAGATATATTAAGGTAAGTGCACAAAGGTCTCTCTCACACCCTCTCTTTCTCTCTCTCTCTCTCTCTCTCTCTCACACACACACACACACACACACACACACACACACACACACACACACACACACACACACTATAATTTGTTGTTATACTCCATATAACTCCATATACAAGCCAGGAACTAAGCCTTTTTTTGCACATGCCTATCTAAAGGGTTAATGGTCCCACCTAGTGATCAACTGTAAAAAAAAAAAAAAAAAAAAAATTGTACCTCTTCCCAAAAGGGAAAACCACAAACAATCAAGAATGCATGATTATATGGTGTCATGGCTTTGCAATCAAAAAATTTAATTATAATGGAAGTCAATGGGGCAAAAACAGCCACCAACAACAAATGAGGGAGAAAAAATTAAAATCTAATGCTGCACAAAAACTAACAATGCATCAAAGCCAATCTTGTTACTAATCTTTGACATGCCCAAGACTGTGATAAAAGGTAAAAAAATATCCAGTCCACAATCACTTTTTATATTGAAAATATGTAATTTTGTGTGTGTGTTTTTTTCAAAATCAGTGACATTATTTATGAACTTGGTAATTAAAGATTTAAAATCTTGGATTTTTTTGTAAACATTTGGTAGTTTTGATCAGGACTGAGGTTGATTAATAGATTTATGCAAAAAAAAAAAAATTGAAAAAAATATTTATCTGATACATTTTTACAGCAGTTTAATTTAGTGGATGTTTTCATCCACGAACATGACGAAAGGGTAGTATGAACATCAGAACTGTAGTATGGGATAAAGGAGTGACCATAGGTTGCAAATGAAGAGTACTCACCACTAGGAATGGTGGACAGAAAGGACAGGTAGACATCAGATGTACTGTTGCTCCTCAGTACAGACAGAGACCGTTATTGATTCTCCATTGATGCTCCAATCGAGTGAGGCGGTAAGTACTGGGAGGGCTTGAGACTTTAATACCACGACTGAGGAGAGACCCTTGAGCAAGGCACCAACTGCTCCCTGGATGCCGCAGCAAAAATGGAAGCCCACTCCTCCAGGTGTGTGTTTACTTGGATGGGTTAAATACAGATCACAAATTCTCAGTATGGGACACCATACTTGTCTACACATCACATGACTAAAAAAAGTGTTCAGAATTGTAGAGCATGGTCACTCACAGTGGATTGACCTTGGTGTAACGGGAAGAGTTGATCATGGATGGACAGTTAATTGTCTGTCTGGCCAAAAACCTACTTGAAGTGGGTGACAAAAGCAGTTAGCAAATTGGTTATCAGGCAAGAGTGAAATTCTGTTTTTGGCCCGATCGCTTGAGAATATTTGTGGCTGCATCTCAAAGAAGAGTGAACACTGAAGAAGGAATCCGCTGCATTCCTAGTGCATAGATAGTGAAGGAAAGGTGGTGAGAGGTTGAAAGGCAGCAAAATGGAAGCTCGGCTAAAGTGTTCATCTCAGTGTTGTGCTGCCTGTTGGTCTGTTCTTCTGTCAGCAAAAAGAAGGAGACAAAACGGTTAAATTGTGTCACTCAGAGTTTTATTATGGCTCAGGGAGAGGAGCAAGTGACGATCAGAGGTGAGATAGAGGTACAGGTAACTTGAGTTGAGACTTAGCTGAGCAGTAACTGAAGGTTTCTTTGCAAGGTGAGATTGAGACAACATACAGGCAGGATGGCAGATGATGATGATAGATGATTGGGATGGATTCAATAATCAGGTAGGTAGAACAGGTAAGTAGCCATGTAAGTACGCTAGTGAAAAACAGACACTGAGGTTGTGATGGGTAAATGAAATCATACTCTGATTGATGACCAAGGTTTTACAAATGCTAGAAATATGGGTTTCAAAGGAAAAATTGCTATTAAATAGCACACCTAGGTTCCTAAATGATGATGATAAATTAACAGAGCAGCCATTACTTTAGTCAATTATTAAAGTATTACATAGGTTACATAGACTGATTTATTCATTTTTAAGTATTTGGGATTTTAAGAAAAAGTGGAAAATGTGCTGAGTGTTCATTGCATCCAAGTGAAATTAGCAAAGCAGTTAGACTGAATTTACACTTGTTTTAAAAGCGGAGCCAGGCAGGTTGCACGCGTGCGACAAGTCTCATCCATATTGCCAGATGTGCTCGTGGAGACCTGTGGTGCGGATCAGCATGCAAGTATAACCGAACATTACGAGGCAGGCTGCGTGTGTGCGGCGAGTTAAAATTGCTCCTCCGTGAGACATGGCAGAGACAGGCGAGTATGAGAAGCTGTGAGTGCGGTATTCTGAATTGGGAATAGCGAACATGAATTATAAACTTCTATCAAATTAGAATCTGTAGGGGAGATAACGCTGATGTACTAATAAAAACATATATAGAATATATATTTTATTCTCCAGGACTAAAAGCAGAACCAATAAGGGAGCTCATGAAATGTGTTGTGACACAGCTCTTGTAAATAAACGTTATCTTTTTTGTTTGGTGTCTATCATTTCGAAGCAAAGTTATCTCATATTACATAATTTTTTCTTTAGTATTAATTCGCCTAATTATTGACCCTGCAGACGCCATACATCACACACACACACACACACATACAAACACAATCTCTCTCTCTCTCTCTCTCTCTCCCACTTTCCTTTCTAAAATCGTAATTGTGATTCGATTTCGATTAATCGCACAGCCCTAGTGGAATAGTAACAATTATCTGTAACACTTTACAGTAAGGGAATACAAATTACCATGAATTAATGCATAAACTAATGTGTAAATTATGAATTACTTCATACATTAATATCTCATGAATAATCAGGAAATAACATGAGTTCATAGTCTTTCATTCATGACTTCATGGATGAACACCACCTCATTAAGACATTAAGTAAGGTGAGTACATCATCATGATTTATGATTTATTACACATGATCATGATGTTTTCTTTGTTCACAACAAAACAAGGTCTTTATTATACATTGTGGATAAAGGTATGCTTATGGTAGATTATACAAAAAAAGCATTATTTTGTGCATGTAAGACTACTTGAATTATTTAAGGAATAAAAAAATAAAAAAATACACATTAACTCACATATCACGTGCATTCTGTTAACATCCAAATACAGTAGTCATCATTAACAAAGCATTAGCTTCTCATGACTAAATCATGTTTGTGGCCCTTTAAAGGGTTAGTTCACTGAAAAATGAAAATTATGTCATTAATGACTCATCCTCATGTCGTTCCAAACCCGTAAGACCTCCGTTCATCTTCGGAACAAAGTTTAAGATATTTTAGATTTAGTCCGAGAGCTTTCTGTCCCTCCATTGAAAACGTATGTATGGTATACTGTCCATGTCCAGAAAGGTAAAAAAACATCTTCAAAGTAGTCCATGTCAAGTCAAGTCAAGTCACCTTTATTTATATAGCGCTTTAAACAAAATACATTGCGTCAAAGCAACTGAACAACATTCATAAGGAAAATAGTGTGTCAATACTGCAAAATGACAGTTAAAGGCAGTTTAGCATTGAATTCAGTGATGTCATCTCTGTTTAAATAGTGTCTGTTCATTTATTTGCAATAAAGTCAACGATATAAGTGTAGATGAAGTGACCCCAACTAAGTAAGCCAGAGGCGACGGCGGCAAGGAACCTAAACTCCATCTGTGACAGAATGGAGAAAAAAACCTTGGGAGAAACCAGGCTCAGTTGGAGGGCCAGTTCTCCTCTGACCAGACAAAACCAGCAGTTTAATTCCAGTCTGCAGCAAAGTCAGATTGTGCAGAATAATCATCTTTTTCCTGTGGTATTGTCCTGGTGGTCATCTGAGACAAGGTCTTTACAGGGGATCTGTATCTGGAGCTCTAGTTGTCCTGGTCTCCGCTGTCTTTCCGAGGTCCTTTCTAGGTGCCAATCGACCATCTGGTCTGGATACGTACTGGATCCGGGGTGACTAAGTGGTGAAGTAGGCAGCAGGAGAGCATGACACAGGAACTGCGGTGAGAGAGCCGTGAAGGTGAGTGGTGAAGTCCGTGGAAGTTGAAGAGTGGATGGGGTTTCGAGACAAGACAATCCAGTGATGAGAAGAACATGAAACAGGAACGAGAGATTCAGGAAGTAACACTTAGGACTGCATACAACGCTCTGACAAACACAAGACGAAAGACAGGGCAATAAGTAGGGAATGGGTAAAGAGAAGCAGCTGGTGATAATGAACAATTAACGGAGACACCCACATGAAACAATCAGTGCTGACGCAAGACACAAACTCACTCCACCCACATAGTGCAAAACCAAAGGCCACGGTTTACCAACCATGACAGTACCCTCCCCTCTAGGAACGCCTCCTGGAGTTCCCAGACGGCCCTACCTGTCGATTGTAATCATCAATCAGGGATTGATCCAGTATGTCCCTAGCAGGTACCCAACTCCTCTCTTCCGGACCGTAACCCTCCCAGTCCACCAAGTACTGGAATCCTCGTCCCCGCCGCCTCGAGTCCAGAATGCGATTAACCGAATAGGTGGGTTCCCCATCTACGAGTCACGGCGGTGGGGGAACTGGGGTGGGCGGGTTAATTTGTGAATAAAACACGGGCTTAATTTTGGATACATGGAAGGCGGGATCCATGAATCCTCCTGTACGCCGGAGGTAGTTTGAGGTGGACTGTCACCAGACTAATGATGTTGGTGACAGGGATGGGCCAATAAATTTGGGAGCTAACTTATTTGAAACGGAACGGAGCGGAATGTTGTTAGTAGAAAGCCACACTTTTTGACACACGTCATATACGGGAGGCTTTGACCAGTGGCGATCGGCCTTGGCTTTGGTGCGTGCCCTCACGTGGAGCAGAGTCTCTTGGGCAAAAGCGTGAGCAGAGGGGACCACAACTTCAGATTCCAGACTAGGAAAAACAGGTGGCTGGTAACCTATGCTACACTGAAACAGAGAGAGGCCCGTGACTGACACTGGTAACGACATATGAGCGTACTCAACCATAGAGAGTTGTTGGCTCCAGGAAGAAGGATTCTTGGAGACTTAACATCACAATGTTCTCTCTAAATCTTGGCTGGCCCGTTCAGACTGACCATTGCTCTGTGGGTGATAACCCAAAGACAGACTAACCGTCGCTCCTAACAATTTACAAAACTCTTTCAAAAATTTTGAAAAAAAAAGGTGATCCCCTGTCAGAAACCACGTCTACCGGGAGGCCATGTAACCGAAAGACGTGATCAATAACACTGACCACTGTCTCCTTGGCTGAAGGTAATTTGGGCAAGGGAATGAAATGTGCCGCCTTCGAGAATCGGTCCACTACGGTCAAAACGACCATCATGCCATTAGAGGGTGGGAGGGCGGTAACAAAATCTAGAGCCATGTGGGACCAGGGTCTCGAAGGGATATATTTATTTATTATATTATATTTATTACACATGATCATGATGTTTTCTTTGTTCACAACAAAACAAGGTCTTTATTATACATTGTGGATAAAGGTATGCTTATGGTAGATTATACAAAAAAAGCATTATTTTGTGCATGTAAGACTACTTGAATTATTTAAGGAATAAAAAAAATAAAAAAATCCACATTAACTCATTAACTCACATATCACGTGCATTCTGTTAACATCCAAATACAGTAGTCATCATTAACAAAGCATTAGCTTCTCATGACTAAATCATGTTTGTGGCCCTTTAAAGGGTTAGTTCACTGAAAAATGAAAATTATGTAATTAATGACTCATCCTCATGTCGTTCCAAACCCGTAAGACCTCCGTTCATCTTCGGAACAAAGTTTAAGATATTTTAGATTTAGTCCGAGAGCTTTCTGTCCCTCCATTGAAAACGTATGTATGGTATATTGTCCATGTCCAGAAAGGTAAAAAAAACATCTTCAAAGTAGTCCATGTCAAGTCAAGTCAAGTCACCTTTATTTATATAGCGCTTTAAACAAAATACATTGCGTCAAAGCAACTGAACAACATTCATAAGGAAAATAGTGTGTCAATACTGCAAAATTACAGTTAAAGGCAGTTTATCATTGAATTCAGTGATGTCATCTCTGTTCAGTTTAAATAGTGTATGTTCATTTATTTGCAATCAAGTCAACGATATAGGTGTAGATGAAGTGACCCCAACTAAGTAAGCCAGAGGCGACGGCGGCAAGGAACCTAAACTCCATCTGTGACAGAATGGAGAAAAAAACCTTGGGAGAAACCAGGCTCAGTTGGGGGGCCAGTTCTCCTCTGACCAGACAAAACCAGCAGTTTAATTCCAGTCTGCAGCAAAGTCAGATTGTGCAGAAGAATCATCTTTTTCCTGTGGTATTGTCCTGGTGGTCATCTGAGACAAGGTCTTTACAGGGGATCTGTATCTGGAGCTCTAGTTGTCCTGGTCTCCGCTGTCTTTCCGAGGTCCTTTCTAGGTGCCAATCGACCATCTGGTCTGGATACGTACTGGATCCGGGGTGACTAAGTGGTGAAGTAGGCAGCAGGAGAGCATGACACAGGAACTGCGGTGAGAGAGCCGTGAAGGTGAGTGGTGAAGTCCGTGGAAGTTGAAGAGTGGATGGGGTTTCGAGACAATCCAGTGATGAGAAGAACATGAAACAGGAACGAGAGAATCAGGAAGTAACACTTAGGACTGCATACAACGCTCTGACAAACACAAGACGAAAGACAGGGCAATAAGTAGGGAATGGGTAAAGAGAAGCAGCTGGTGATAATGAACAATTAACGGAGACGCCCACATGAAACAATCAGTGCTGACGCAAGACACAAACTCACTCCACCCACATAGTGCAAAACCAAAGGCCACGGTTTACCAACCATGACAGTACCCTCCCCTCTAGGAACGCCTCCTGGAGTTCCCAGACGGCCCTACCTGTCGATTGTAATCATCAATCAGGGATTGATCCAGTATGTCCCTAGCAGGTACCCAACTCCTCTCCTCCGGACCGTAACCCTCCCAGTCCACCAAGTACTGGAATCCTCGTCCCCTCCGCCTCGAGTCCAGAATGTGATTAACCAAATAGGTGGGTTCCCCATCTACAAGTCACGGCGGTGGGGGAACTGGGGTGGGCGGGTTAATTTGTGAATAAAACACGGGCTTAATTTTGGATACATGGAAGGCGGGATCCATGAATCCTCCTGTACGCCGGAGGTAGTTTGAGGTGGACTGTCACCAGACTAATGATGTTGGTGACAGGGACGGGCCAATAAATTTGGGAGCTAACTTTTTCTGAAACGGAACGGAGCGGAATGTTGTTAGTAGAAAGCCACACTTTTTGACACACGTCATATACGGGAGGCTTCGACCAGTGGCGATCGGCCTTGGCTTTGGTGCGTGCCCTCACGTGGAGCAGAGTCTCTTGGGCAAAAGCGTGAGCAGAGGGGACCACAACTTCAGATTCCAGACTAGGAAAAACAGGTGGCTGGTAACCTATGCTACACTGAAACAGAGAGAGACCCGTGACTGACACTGGTAATGATTTATGAGCGTACTCAACCATAGAGAGTTGTTGGCTCCAGGAAGAAGGATTCTTGGAGACTTAACATCACAATGTTCTCTCTAAATCTTGGCTGGCCCGTTCAGACTGACCATAGGCCATGTTGACAGGACCGGGCTAATATGGTCATACTTCCTGGTTCTAGTAAGAACTCTTGCTGCTGCATTTTGGAATAGCTGTAGTTTGTTTACTAAGCGTGCAGAACAACCACCCAATAAAGCATTACTATAATCTAACCTTGAGGTCATAAATGCATGGATTAATATTTCTGCATTTGACATTGAGAGCATAGGCCATAATTTAGATATATTTTTGAGATGGAAAAATGCAGTTTTACAAATGCTAGAAACGTGGCTTTCTAAGGAAAGATTGCTATCTAATAGCACACATAGGTTCCTAACTGATGACGAAGAATTGACAGAGCAGCCATCAAGTCTTAGACAGTGTTCTAGGTTATTACATGCAGAGTTTTTAGGTCCTATAATTAACACCTCTGTTTTTTTTAGAATTTAGCAGTGAGATATCTCCCAAGGGTAACATATAAAGCGTGAAGATTAGCGGCCCTAGTACTGAGCCTTGAGGTACTCCATACTCCTGAAACGTGTTGTCTAACCCCAATAGAGTTCAGAATGTCTATAAATGCTGATCCCAGTGCATCTTTTTCATTTTCACCATGGATATTAAAATCACCAACTATTAAAACTTTATCTGCAGCCAGATCTAACTCGGATGTAAAATCAGCAAACTCTTTAATAAAGTCTGTATGGTGCCCTGGTGGCCTATACAGTAGCCAGTACAAAAATCACAGGGGATTTATCATTATCATTTGTTTCTCTGGATAATGTTATATAAAGCACCATTACTTTAAACGAGTTATACTTGATGCCTGCCCTCTGAGAAATACTGAAAACGTTGTTATAAATTGAAGCAACACATCCCCCTTTGCCTTTTAGACGCGGCTCGTGTTTATAACAGTAATCTGGGGGGGTGGACATATTTTAAAATAATGTAATCATCAGGTTTTAGCCATGTTTCTGTCAAACAGAGCACATCTAGATGATGATCAGTGATCATATTATTTACAAAAAGTGTTTTCGTAGAAAGGGATCTGATATTCAATAAGCCAAGCTTTACCATTTGTTTATCCGTATTGCATCTGTTTTTTGTTTGTTGAACCTCAATTAAATTTTTACTCTTAACTTTGTTTGGACATTTTTTGTATTTTCTAGCACCTATAAAGGACTTCTACATCCCTGAAAGACAG
Source organism: Carassius carassius (assembly GCF_963082965.1). NCBI lineage: Eukaryota > Metazoa > Chordata > Actinopteri > Cypriniformes > Cyprinidae > Carassius > Carassius carassius. The sequence continues at coordinate 10,954,830 of NC_081793.1, read as the reverse complement.
CAGAGACCAGGACAACTAGATCCCCTGTAAATACCTTGTCTCAGATGACCAACAGGACAAGACCACAGGAAACAGATGATTCTTCTGCACAATCTGACTTTGCTGCAGCCTGGAATTGAACTACTGGTTTCGTCTGGTCAGAGGAGAACTGGCCCCCCAACTGAGCCTGGTTTCTCCCAAGGTTTTTTCTCTATTCTGTCACATATGGAGTTTCGGTTCCTTGCCGCTGTCGCCTCTGGCTTGCTTAGTTGGGGTCACTTCATCTACAGTGATATCGTTGACTTGATTGCAAATAAATGCACAGACAGTATTTAAACTGAACAGAGATGACATCACTGAATTCAATGAACTGCCTTTAACTGTCATTTTGCATTATTGACACACTATTTTCCTAATGAATGTTGTTCAGTTGTTCTGACACAATGTATTTTGTTTAAAGCGCTATATAAGTAAAGGTGACTTGACTTACCAAGACAGAACTACTTCCAGCAAACCCATCGTTTCATCATAATTTCACCATCAAGTTAGGCGCATCAACCATAACTCCTTCAAAAACAGCTAGAAGCCTTGGAGTTATGATTGATGATCAGCTGACTTTCTCAGACCACATTGCTAAAACGGTCCAATCCTGCAGATTTGCTTTTTTCAACAACAAGAACATCAAGCCTTTTCTTTCGGAGGATGCTGCACAACTCCTTGTTCAAGCTCTTTTTAAAAAAGCCACATTAAAATAGTTAACAGCTTAAGTCATTTGTGGATTAATGCTTATTGGAGACGCGAACTGTTTCAAACGATTCAGTTCGATTTGGTGAACTGGTTTAAGAAGATCCGGTTACATCGAGTGATTCGTTCACAAACAGGATACCACTAAACTGCAGTTTTTTTTTATCGTGCTCAAAACAGACCCGGAAGAGAAAACAATGCTGAATAAATTCATAGTCTTTGCTATGCTTAAAAAATTTTTAACTGACCCTCTGATGTCACATGCCACTCTTCTCTCTAGAAATATGGCAAATAGTCTTAGTGTTTATACTTGACTAACTGGGGCCCAGGTCAGGAAGCAGACAGACTGGCTAAACCGACAGTCTGCTAGCTGCCTCACGTCACAAAGGTCAGCTAATTCTCAGCACTTAGAGACTCTTTCACCTTGATATCACACTATAGAGACTGTGTCTGTTCCCTGAACTAGACAATACAAAAAACGTCCAAACCAAGTTAAGATTAACAATTTAATTGAGGTTCAACAAATAAAAAACAGATGCAATACGGATAAACAAATGATAAAGCTTGGCTTATTGAATATCAGATCCCTTTCTACGAAAACACTTTTTGTAAATAATATGATCATTAATCATAATCTAGATGTGCTCTGTTTGACAGAAACATGGCTAAAACCTGGTGATTACATTATTTTAAAAGAGTCCACCCCCCAAGATTACTGTTATAAACATGAGCCACGTCTAAAAGGCAAAGGGGGAGGTGTTGCTTCAATTTATAACAACGTTTTCAGGATTTCTCAGAGGGCAGTCTTCAAGTATAACTCGTTTGAAGTAATAATTCTTCATATAACATTATCCAGAGAAACAAATTTTTATGATAAATCCCGTTATGTTTGTACTGGCTACTGTATACAAGCCACCAGGGCAACATACAGACTTTATTAAAGAGTTTGGTAATTTTACATCCGAGTTAGTTCTGGCTGCAGATAATAGTTGGTGATTTTACTATCCATGTTGATAATAAAAAAGATGCATTGGGATCAGCATTTATAGACATTCTGAACTCTATTGGGGTTAGACAACACGTTTCAGGACCTACTCATTGTCGAAATCATACTCTAGATTTAATACTGTCACATGGAATTGATGTAGATAGTGTTGAAATTATGCAGCCAAGTGATGATATCTCAGATCATCATTTAGTTTTGAGCAAACTTCATATAGCCAAAATTGTAAATTCTACTTCTTGTTACAAGCATGGAAGAACCATCACTTCTACCACAAAAGACTGTTTTTTACGTTATCTTCCTGATGTATCCAAATTCCTTAGCATAGCCAAAACCTCAGAACAACTTGATGTAACAGTAACTATGGACTCTCTCTTTTCTAGCATTTTAAATACAATTGCTCCTTTACACTCAAGGAAGGTTAAGGAAACCAGTATGACACCATGGTATAATGAGCATACTCACACCTTAAAGAGAGCAGCCCGAAAAATGGAGCGCAGCTGGAGGAAAACAAAACTAGAGGTATTTCGTATTGCTGGGCGGGAAAGTAACCTATCCTACAGAAAAGCACTAAAAACTGCTAGATCCAATTACTTTTCTTCTCTTTTGGAAGAAAACAAACATAACCCCAGGTATTTATTCAATACAGTGGCTAAGTTAACGAAAAATAAAGCCTCAACAAGTGTTGACATTTCCCAACATCACAGCAGTAATGACTTTATCAACTACTTTACTTCTAAAATCGATACTATTAGAGATAAAATTGTAACCATTCAGCCGTCAGCTACAGTATCGCATCAGACAGTGCACTATAGACCCGCTGAGGAACAGTTCCACTCATTCTCTACTATAGGAGAGGAAGAATTGTATAAACTTGTTAAATCATCTAAACCAACAACATGTATGTTAGACCCTATACCATCTAAGATCCTAAAAGAGGTGCTTCCAAAAGTCATAGATCCTCTTCTGACTATTATTAATTCCTCATTGTCATTAGGATATGTCCTCAAAACCTTCAAACTGGCTGTTTTTGAGCCTCTCATCAAAAAAACACAACTTGACCCCAAAGAACTAGTTAATTATAGACCAATCTCGAATCCCCCTTTTCTGTCCAAGATACTAGAAAAGGTGATATCCTCAAAATTATATTCCTTCTTAGAGAAAAATGGTATCTGTGAGGATTTCCAGTCAGGATTTGGACCGTATCATAGTACTGAGACTGCTCCCCTTAGAGTTACAAATGACCTGCTCTTATCATCTGATCGTGGTTGTATCTCTCTATTAGTTTTATTGGATCTTAGTGCTGCGTTTGACACAATCGACCACAACATTCTTTTGCATAGATTTGAACACTTTGTTGGCAATAATGGAACTGCATTAGCATGGTTTAAATCGTACTTATATGACCGCCATCAGTTCGTAGCATTGAATGAAGATGTATCATATCGATCACGAGTGCAGTATGGAGTACCTCAAGGCTCAGTACTAGGGCCGCTACTCTTCACGCTTTATATGTTACCCTTGGGAGATTTTATCAGGAAACATAGTGTTAGCTTTCACTGTTATGCTGATGATACTCAGCTCTATATTTCTTCGCGGCCCGGTGAAACAGACCAATTTGAAAAAAACTAATGGAATGCATAGTCGATATAAAAAACTGGATGACGAGTAATTTCTTACTGCTAAATTCTGAAAAAACAGAGGTGTTAATTATAGGACCTAAAAACTCTGCTTGTAATAACCTAGAACACTGTCTAAGACTTGATGACTGCTCTGTCAATTCTTCGTCATCAGTTAGGAACCTAGGTGTGCTATTTGATCGCAATCTTTCCTTAGAAAGCCACCTGTCTAGCATTTGTAAAACTGCATTTTTACATCTCAAAAATATATCTAAATGCTCTCAGTGTCAAATGCAGGAATGTTAATCCATGCATTTATGACCTCAAGGTTAGATTATTGTAATGCTTTATTGGGTGGTTGTTCTGCATGCTTAGTAAACAAACTACAGCTAGTCCAAAATGCAGCAGCAAGAGTTCTTACTAGAACCAGGAAGTATGACCATATTTGCCCTGTCCTGTCAACACTGCACTGGCTCCCTATCAAACATTGTATAGATTTTATAATATTGCTTATTACTTATAAAGCCCTGAATGGTTTAGCACCTCAGTATTTGAATGAGCTCCTTTTACATTATAATCCTCTTTGTCCGCAACGTTCTCAAAACTCAAAGGCAATTTGATAATACGTAGAATATCAAAATAAACTGCGGGCGGCAGATCCTTTTGCTATTTGGAACCTAAACTCTAGAATAACCTACCTAACATTGTTTGGGAGGCAGACACACTCTTGCAGTTTAAATCTAGATTAAAGACCCATCTCTTTAACCTGGCTTACACATAACATACTAATATGCTTTTAATATCCAAATCCGTTAAAGGATTTTTAGGCTGCATTAATTAGGTAAACCGGAACCGGGAACTTCCCATAACACCCGATGTACTTGCTACATTATTACAAGAATGGCATCTACGCTAAAATTAGTCTGTTTCTCTCTTATTCCGAGGTCACCGTAGCCAGCAGATCCAGTCTGTATCCAGATCAGAGGGTCACTGCAGTCACCCGGATCCAGTACGTATCCAGACCAGATGGTAGATCGGCACCTAGAAAGGACCTCTACATCCCTGAAAGACAGCGGAGACCAGGACAACTAGAGCCCCAGATACAGATCCCCTGTAAAGACCTTGTCTCAGATGACAACCAGGACAATACCACAGGAATCAGATAATTCTTCTGCACAATCTGACTTTGCTGCAGCCTGGAATTGAGAACTGGGCCCCCAAATGAGCCTGGTTTCTCCCAAGGTTTTTTTCCCCATTCTGTCACCGATGGAGTTTTGGTTCCTTGCCGCTGTCGCCTCTGGCTTGCTTAGTTGGGGTCACTTCATCTACAGCGATATCGTTGACTTGATTGCAAATAAATGCACAGACACTATTTAAACTGAACAGAGATGACATCACTGAATTCAATGATGAACTGCCTTTAACTGTCATTTTGCATTATTAACACACTGTTTTCCTAATAAATGTTGTTCAGTTGCTTTGACACAATGTATTTTATTTAAAGAGCTATATAAATTAAGGTGACCTGACTTGACATGGACTACTTTGATGATGTTTTTATTATCTTTCTGGACATGGACAGTATTCCGTACATACGTTTTCAATGGAGGGACAGAAAGCTCTCAGACTGAATCTAAAATATCTTAAACTGTGTTCCGAAGATGAAAAGAGGTATAACGGGTTTGCAACAACATGAGGGTGAGTCATTAATTACATAATTTTAATTTGTGGGTGAACTATCCCTTTACCTTAAGTGGTGACCAGACCCCAACATTGGTCAATCACAGCACATAGTATGTGAATTCTGTTATCATGCAAATACAGTAGTCATCATTAACTAAGCATTAGCTTCTCATGATTTCAATCATGTGTGTGGCCCCTCAACTAAAGTAGTGACCAGACACCAACACTGGCCAATCACAGCACATAGTATGTGAATTATGTTAACATCCAAATACAGATGACTACTGTATTTGGATGTTAACAGCATGCACGTGATATGTGCTGTGATTGGCCAATGTTGGAGTCTGATGACGAAAATAACCTAATGCTAACGCTGCGTGGATGGCCGAAGTATACGCGATCAGTACCCGGACGTTTTTTGCCTTATTGCAACACTCTGTTCTGGACTTGCACAAACTGTGTTGCTATTTAATCATCTTCCAAAATGTCATTTATGTGGAAATATGAAATCTGTAAACACCCGTTAACACAGGCCCAGAGACGCTGAAGAGTAAAATACTGTAGCAGGTAGTTCACTCACTGTTCATTATGCCCAAACCATTGGAAGAAAATCCTCAATATTGATTTGGAGGTTTATATGAATGTGTTTCTGAGGGAAAAGTCTTCTGAAAAGTTTACGTGGTATTTTCTTTTCATCTCATCTCTGTATAACTTAATTCATATTAAAGCAGTGTTTCAGCGCAGCACAGCTTTGTTTACAGCGGTAACCAAGGGAACGCTGTATCTGGTCCAGAGGAGCCTTCTGCTGTCAGAGAGTGAATCTGTGAATCTCATTCAGGGCTTCTGCTTTTTATTTCGTTCAGGCATGTAGTATAATTTCACAAAGCTTGTCAGCACATTCTGTTTTTGCTTCAAATTAGGTTATTATTAAATCAAATTAGGTGTACGATTATTATTATTATATGACTAAATTCTATGAAATTATATAAATGATATGTGAATTATATAACATTTATTTAGCTGAAAATATTACACAAGCAATAAATAAAAAACAGTACACAGTTGGATTTTTTTTAGATTTACAGAAATCCTTCGACACAATAGATCACAATATCTTATTACATAAATTGCAAAAGTATGGTTTTAGGGGGATAGCACATTCTTGGGTTGAAAATTCTTTGAAAAGGCTTCAGTATGTACACATAAATGTTGAGTTCCGCAAGGCTCAGTGTTGGGACCTAAGTTATGTTTGCTCTATAATTAACGACATTTGTAAGGTGTCTGATGTCCTCAATTATGTCTTGTTTGCTGACGACACCAATGTTTATTGCTCAGGTCAAAATCTGGAAGAGTTGGTAATGGTTGTGGAGAGAGAACTATACAAACTAAAGAGCTGGTTCAACTCAAATAAACTATCTTTGAATTTGTCTAAAACAAAATTCATGGTATTTTTAATAATAAATTGATAGAAAATAATATTAAAATTGTACAGTTCTCTCATCACTCCATATTTAACATATGGAATAGAAATCTGGGGAAATACATATAAACCAGAACTACTCCAGTTTTTCTACTACACAAAAAGGTCATCAGAATAATTACACATCCTCCATATAATACTCCAACGAATCCTTTGTTTATCCAGTTGAAAACATTAAAATTCTACGACTTGGTAGATTTGTATACTGCTAAATTTGTGTGTAAGGCAAGACAACATATGTTCAGCTTGAGAGACCGTAATTACAACCTTAAAGGGACATATATATTTTTAATATACCATATTGTAGAAATGATTTAAGAATAAACTGCCCATCAAATAAAGGTGTTCAGCTTTGGAAATAGCTTCTCTGATGAGTTAAAAAAGGCTAGTTTATTAACACAGTTTAAAATACTTTATAAAGGATTCGTAATGAAAAGATATACTGAATAGTGATGATAAATTTTAGTAGTAGTAGTGATTATAATAACAATAATTATAATAATAATAATAATGCATGATCTTCTAAATACACATAAATAATAAAGAATAAACTATATGTTATATTAAATGAATGTCAATTAGTGCTGCTTGTGTGGAGTTAAGGGTAAGCATAATAAGCTTTAGCTTCTGCCTACACCTTTTTGTTCAATAAGAGTATAAATATATATATATATATATTTTAAATCTTGTAATTATTTTATTGGTTGCACTTTATTTTACAGTACGTGTACTAACATGTACTTATAGTGTACTTACAGTGTATTTATCTAAGAAAGTTCTGGTAATACAAGGTAACTACATGGGGAAGGGTTAGGTTTAGGGGTAGGTTCAGGGTTAGTACCTAGTTATTACATAGTTATTGTAATCACTATAATAAGTACATAGTATGTACATGAGGAACAGGACTGTAAAATAAAGTGCTACCATTTTATTTTGTATGGTTATGTATGTGTACATGCATATGTACAATTGTATGTATGTACCTGTAAGTATCATGCTTTCCGGTGCAAAATGATGCGAATGGCACAGTGGATTGTGTTCACCGACAATGTTTTCTAGAAGTAATCCTGAGCCCATGTTGTGATTTAAATTACAGTAGCATTCCTGTATGTTATGCAGTGCTGTCTAAGGGCCCGAAGATCACAGGCATCCAGTATGTTTTTCCGGCCTTGACCCTTACGCACAGAGATTGTTCAAGATTCTCTGAATCTTTTGATAATATTATGATATTATTATAATATTATTTATACCCAATCATGTTGTCAGCTGACCTAATAAGTTGCAAATTGGTCCTCCAGCTGTTCCTTATATGTACATTTAACTTTTCCAACCTCTTATTGCTACCTGTCCCAACTTTTTTGGAATGTGTAGCTCTCATGAAATCCAAAATGAGCCAGTATTTGGCATGAAATTTCAAAATGCCTCACTTTCAACATTTGATAGGTTATCTATATTCTATTGTGAATAAAATATAAGTTTATGAGATTTTTAAATTATTCCATTCCTTTTTAACTCAAAATTTGTAGAGTGTCCTAACTTTTTTGGAATTGGATTTGTATATATAATGTGTGCATGTGTTATTATATATATTTTATATATTCTCTTTTAACTATATATAATAAGTATTGTACCATGATGATGATGATGATGATGATGATAAGAAATCCATTGATATTTAAATCTGGTGTATTTCGTAGGTAGTTTAACAGTGTTTTTATGTTTAAAAAGCCTATTACATTCATGAAAATATGACAACGTTTCTGAGTTTATAATGTAATAAATTGCTTATAATGTAGTAATTGTTGATATATCATGAGCTCAATATATTAAGTTTTGAGAAAATTACAATATGAACATTTTATTACAATAATAGTGTAATACTTATTACATTATTTGCAGTTATTAAATCATTAACATCGTTAACAGAGTCTATATACAATACCTCCAGTTGCTATGGTGATTTGTCTCACTTGATGTCCATAGAAAAGGAAGTCAAAGGTTAGTGCCACCCGCTTTTAAGGAGACAGGGAGTATGATTATGAAAAGATACATGAGGAAGAAATAGAAAGAAAAAGGAAGTAGGCAGGGAGTTAAAATGCTAAGTAACAAAATTACAAGCTAGAAAAAGATGTTTATTTAGCCCATGTGAGTCATGTGCATAGAATACAGGAATATCTCTGCATGGTTTTCTCACCGATGCTTGTCGGTGTGTGTTGGATAGGATAGCGTGCACTCTGACAGGTCCTTGATGCACTGAATCAAGATCCACCCAGAGATCCTGTGTGTGTTTGTCACCAGGACCAAAACTGCGCCAGGTGTAGTACCTCTGGGAGTCCTCCTGAGAGACAAATAGAGAGAATATTTAAAATATATAAATAAAATAAAACTCCAGAACGTTGATAACTAATCAGTCAATAAAAATGAGTAGGATAAAGGAAGAAGAGGTCAAAAGTACAAGATAAGGCAATGGACGTACAGCAAAAATTATTTTCTTCATCAATAATATTTCCATTTGGTTGGTTGGTTAGTTTGTTGATTGCATTTTATCACACACACACACACACATACATACACACACACACACACACACACACACACACACACACACACACACACACATCAATAAATTTGGGTAGTCCTTGATGATTTATCAATATTATTATTAGTCCTTAAATAATATGTACTCCCTGCTGTTAAAAATTCATTTTCTGAACATTTAGTACATTATAACATTGTCACAGTTATGGACATTTTGTTGTGTTTTCCATTACCCATGTGCTCTGTGTGACCTACTTATCCCTCATGTTTGATTGTGTCTTTATGTCCAGGTGTGTCTAGTCGTTATCCTCATTTACATTCCCTGTATAAGTTGCATTCTGTTCAGTGGTTGTTTGTCCGGTCTCGTCGATGTGTACGTGTGTTTTCTGCCTTCTTTCTATGGATTACCCCTATGTGGATTATTAAAGACTGTGTATCATTATCTTTTTCTTCTTTATGTGCTCCATCATGCACCACACTGTGACAAAAGACCGGACCATACAACAGTAAAGCGGTGTTCCCCCGTGTTTTTGTTTTTTTTGTTGTTGTTGTTTTGGTCAGTTTTTGTTTTGTTTATTATGATTGATCCTGTCATCTTCCTCCTCCTGCTAGAGTAGAGGAGACTTTCCCTTGAGAATCATACAAGACTATTTGTGGATATCGCCAACCTTACCCACTACCCAGACTACTGCTTCTGCACATTCTACAAGACCAGCCTGAATGACGAGTGCAGAGTGCGGTTGTCCGGAGATGGTCCTCAGGGGAATGTTTCTGCCTTTCTGGAGTGGGCACTGGTGTCCTGTGGATCGCCGCTGACTGTGGACATCGCGGATGACACTTCAGACCCGGAGCCCAGCCCATCATCTCCCCGCTGCATGGAGCCAAAGCCTTATCCCACCAATGATGGAGAGCAAGAGCCTGCTGCAACCAACGAGCCATCGCTAGTAACTGCGACAGAGCTGAGGATTGCTGCGGAGCTAGAGCCCATTATGTCAGACCAGGTGTAAGAGCCGGCAAACAGGGCTTGCTATTAAGACCGAGGGAAGCTCTGCCCACTGCACCATGGCTGATGATGAGCAGCATTCTATGGTTTGGGACTGGGATATATATGCAGACAATGCCCCCTCTTCTTCTGCCTTCATATGAGCTCTCTGTCCACCCTGAACTCTCTGCATACCCAAAAACGACCACAGATTTCATTCCCCTGTCTGCTGCACTCCCAGTATTGGAAGTCGCTATATGGTGTGTGGGCAGCACACACCATCCCTAAAGAGACTGGTGCTCACAAATTCCCACCCACCCTCCGCTGTCTCCTGTCTGCCCCATGCTCACTCTCGGCCCACCATCTGTGTGCTGGATTTGCCTCGGGTCTGCCAGTCTCCATCGGCGTCATGGCTAGAGGATCACTTGTCTCTGCCTCCAGCCTCTGAGTCCAGGACTCTACCTCGGCCCTTAGGCTCAGCGGCTCTACCATGGCTCCTAGCTCCCTCCTCTCCCTTGTCCCTCCAGCTTCCGCCTTGGAGTGTAGACGACCATCCGCCGCCTCGGGACTCCACTCCTCTGGCATTTATAACAAGTAGTCAAAACAAAATGTATTTCCCTCCATCCTGATAACTTCTGTTTTTATTTCCTACTAAATCGTTGAGCCTGTCCTCCGACAAAAAACTACCATATAGGTATAATGTATAATGTATAGGACCATAAGGCATAATAATGACAGTATCGTGTTGCGTCTGTCGTCATGAAATGACGTATAACGTCATTACCAATCAAAATGCACGTTTATTTAAATGCAACGTGTGGGCTCAGTATTTCCTACATATTTTACTAGGTGGCTTATTTGTTCGAATGACCACACCTAACCCCACCCCTAAACCTAACCCTCACAGAAATCATGCTAAATTAAGATTTATTGAGCATACACATTTTCGTGCACGTCCATTACCTGGGATCGAACCCATGATATCATGATTACATATCAAGGTATAACGCAATAATCTACCAACTGAGCTACACGAAACGCAAACCAGAGTGCCAATAAAAGAGTAAAAAACATTAATATGAAAACGATCTTTTGCGTAATTGTAGTATACACTCTGATGGGTCGTATTTCAGGGATTTGGAATAATGACCTATAAGAGCGTATTGGTTGGATGACAGGTTGAAATCGTTTTAGATATTCATTTTAGATTTTTGCAAAATAAATCAAAAATCTGAGTAAACACATACGGTTATACATATTTATATTAAAATTTTTCGTGTCAATCTTTCGTTTGTTATCTGGCTCTGCTCGGTATTCATTTTCAGTTCTCTCTTCACAGCACTTCAGTCAGTGTACTGTTTGAGTAAATGAATTACTCCGGAATACTGATTTATTTTAACTCCAAAATGTATTTTCGATGCTTTAACATATTCTAACTGACCCTCTGATGTCACATGGACTACTTTGATGATGTTTCTACTACCTTTCTGGACATGGACAGTATACCGTACATACGTTTTCAATGGAGGGACAGAAAGCTCTCGGACTAAATCTAAAATATCTTAGACTGTGTTCCGAAGATGAACGGAGGTCTTACGGGTTTGGAACGACATGAGGGTGAGTCATTAATGACATAATTAATGACATGGCATGTGGCATAATGTACTTGTCCTAGTCCACCAGAGTTTGTTTTGGTTGCCATAGTTACGATCGTGACACGTAAGTCTTAACCCACTTCCAGAGCAACTTTGAACTACACACGCGCAGCACATCAACGCAAGTGTAAACAAACTTCATGGTGTTGCTAAGCTAACGAAATGGTTGTGTTTACATTGAAGTCTATGCTCAAGCCACTAGCCTCAAAGGTTAGTAGTTAGCGAGCATTAGCATCTAGTGGTTGAATAGTGTCTGTTTGGGCAATGCTAAATCGATTTAACCTTTTAAACATCTCAACTTATACACTTGTTGGTTTCTTTATCGCTCTTATTTCTCCCTTTTCTCACTATACCACTTATTTGCATTTTACTAGAAAGGGAAATACTCACAGTTATTAATCATGTAAAATTCAAATTTAATTGAAACATTAAGTTTGTTTGGAATCATTCAAATTTCCCCCAAAGATCATTTCATATGATCATTACTTCTAGTATACTCTTTTGGGCCTAATTATTTTAGGTACGAATAAACCTTGAACTTTGAAAGTTTAAGTAAACTTATTCTACCTACTTATCTTATTATATTCTATTCAGACTTATACTTACTCATTATTTTATTGTTTTATCCCTTTTTCTTCCTGTTTTGGTTACACACTTAGCTACTATTTTTTTATTTTTTTATTTCCTCCATTTAATTTCATTTTTGCTTATTTTGCCAATTTATTACTTTTTAATTTTACTTTTTCTTACCATTTACTTTCCTCTGTGCATCCTAGTTTGGGAACAACACAACTGAGCCCTTACTATTAAGACATTGTTATCCCTCACTACGAGTTCAAATAAATTAGAAAGACAACTCTCTTTGACCATACATACATTACACCATTAACACACTCAACATTACCAACACCCAGAGGTAACCACATCTACTGATAACACATTGAACAAACATTTTCTTCCCACAAGTAGAATATTATAATGTTAGCGTAACATAAAGTCACATATATCCACTATTAAGAAACATGCAGCCACCCCCACAACAGCTAGAACACCTGACAATAATTTAAGGTACATGATACGCTAGCTCGCCACACCTAATATTGACCAGCCACTCTAAACTGAATGGAAGCCAGAGAGCTCCATGTACGATAGGTCAATTTTCCCTGCACCAGTACAGTAACTATCATGGAGGTATTGTCTTGTTGTTTGCTGTGTTTGTCTGCTTCTTCTGCCTTTGTTTCTCCAGTGATCGACAATGTCTTTCCATCTAAACACCTCGCCAATCAAAGGGGGGATGTAGTGTATCAGACCCGAACTGGAAAAATGAAAGATTCGATTGGGAGCATGGTTGAAACATGAGGAGCCGAATTCCACAGAAAGGCTCAAGACAACCCTAGGGTGTCGCTGTTGTACAGTGTTTTCTCTGCTTCCTGTTGGCCTGCTGGCCTTTCTGCTGCTGATCATAGCTCCGTGTAGCTGTTTTTTTTTTTTCTATAATCTTTATCTTTATATAATTCTCTGTTTTTTTAAAGTGAAAAATATAACTTAATTCACACCATATTTCTGATATTATCGATCAATCTTATCAGATTAATTTTGATCGTTCACTTTTATTTTATATCCGTGAGTGCAGTACACCTGCATTGCGTTAGCACTCGTTAGCTTGTCATTAGCGTTTTCATTCAAACCTATCGCTGTTTTCTTCTCTCCTCTCCTCTCTCTCGCTCCAGTTTTTAACAAGTTCATCAAACAACTGTGGTAAGAATATTTCATCAAGCACGGTGAGTAATGGCTTCTCCTGCTATTGTTATTTACACCTCTTGCCACATGTTCAGTTTATCTTTCTCTGTCGGTGATGAGGGATTCACATGTGACAAATGCAGGGAAATAGTTAGGCTGACAGAGAAGATTTCAGAATTAGAGACACGCATCCAAACTTTAATTGAGGACAGTAAGAATGTTAGGGCTCTAGATACGGCTTTGGATGCCTCTAGCTCAGGTATTCCTGTACATTGTTTGGTTCCGGCACCAGAGCCCCTGCAGCAGGGCAACTGGGTGACAGTGAGGCAGCATAGTCATGGGTCAAAACACCGCTCTTCTGTTCAGATCAAAACATTAAACAGGTTCTCCCCACTCAGTGATGCACCCACTGAGAAACCTGATGAAAGTGCTCTAGTTATTGGCAATTCTATTGTACTGAACATGAATATAGAGACACCAGCCACCATAGTCAAATGTTTACTGGGAGCCAGAGACTAACTGGCTAAACCAACCATCTGCAAGCTGCCTCACGTCACAGAGGTCAGTTAATTCTCAGCACATAGAGACTCTTTCACCTAGATATCACACTATAGAGACTGTGTCTGTTCCCCGAACTAGAAAATACAAAAAACGTCCAAACCAAGTTAAGATTAACAATTTAATTGAGGTTCAACAAACAAAAAACAGATGCAATACAGATAAACAAATGATAAAGCTTGGCTTATTGAATATCAGATCTTTTTCTACGAAAACACTTCTTGTAAATAATATGATCACTGATCATAATCTAGATGTGCTCTGTTTGACAGAAACCTGGCTAAAACCTGATTATTACATTATTTTAAATGAGACCACCCCCCACCCCCCAAGATTATTGTTATAAACATGAGCTGCGTCTAAAAGGCGAGGGGGGTTCAATTTATAACAACGTTTTTAGGATTTCGCAGAGGGCAGGTTTCAAGTATAACTCGTTTGAAGTAATGGTGCTTCATATAACATTATCCAGAGAAACAAATGTTATTGATAAATCCCCTGTGATGTTTGTACTGGCTACTGTATACAGGCCACCAGGGCTCCATATACACTTTATTAAAGAGTTAGTTTTGGCTGCAGATAAAGTTTTAATAGTTTGTGATTTTAATATCCATGTTGATAATGAAAAAGATGCATCGGGATCAGCATTTATAGACAACACATTTCAGGACCTACTCATTGTCAAAATCATACTCTAGATTTAATACTGTCACGTGGAATTTATGTTGATAGTGTTGAAATTATGCAGCCAAGTTATGATATCTCAGATCATTATTTAGGTTTGTGCAAACTTCATATAGCCAAAATTGTAAACTCTACTTCTTGTTACAAGTATGGTAGAACCATCACTTCTACCACAAAAGACTGCTTTTTTAAGTTATCTTATTGATGTATCCAAATTCCTTAGCATATCCAAAACCTCAACAACTTGATGATGTAACAGAAACTATGGACTCTCTCTTTTCTAGCATTTTAAATACAGTTGCTCCTTTACGCTGAAGGAAGGTTAAGGAAACCAGTCTGACGCCATGGTATAATGAGCATATTCGCACCCTAAAGAGAGCAGCCCGAAAAATGGAGCGCAGCTGGAGGAAAACAAAACTAGAGGTATTTTGTATTGCTTGGCAGGAAAGTAACCTATCCTACAGAGAAGCATTAAAAACTGCTAGATCCGATTACTTTTCTTCTCTTTTTGAAGAAAAGAAACATAACCCCATACAGTGGTTAAATTAACGAAAAATAAAGCCTCAACAAGTGTTAACATTTCCCAACATTACAGCAGTAATAACTTTATGAACTACTTTACTTCTAAAATCGATACTATTAGAGATAAAATTGTAACCATTCAGCTGTCAGCTACAGTATCGCATCGGACAGTGCACTATAGACCCCCTGAGGAACAGTTCCACTTATTCTCTACTATAGGAGAGGAAGAATTGAATAAACTTGTTAAATCATCCAAACCAACAGCATGTATGTTAGACCCTATACCATCTAAGCTCCTAAAAGAGGTGCTTCCAGAAGTCATAGATCCTCTTCTGACTATTATTAATACCTCATTGTCATTAGGATATGTCCCCAAAACCTTCAAACTGGCTGTTATTAAAATTCTCATCAAAAAACCACAACTTGACCCCAAAGAACTAGTTAATTATAGACCAATCTCGAGTCTCCCATTTCTGTCCAAGATACTAGAAAAGGTGGTATCCTCACAATTATATTCCTTCTTAGAAAAAAGTTTTTATATAAGAGGATTTCCAGTCAGGATTTAGACCATATCATAGTACTGAGACTGCTCTCTTTAGAGTTACAAAAGACCTGCTCTTATCATCTGATCGTGGTTGTAACTCTCTATTAGTTCTATTGGATCTTAGTGCTGCGTTTGACACAATTGACCACAACATTCTTTTGCATAGACTTGAACACTTTGTTGGCATTAATGGAAGTGCATTAGCATGGTTTAAATCGTACTTATATGACCGCCATCAATTTAGAGCAGTGAATGAAGACGTATCATATCGATCACAAGTGCAGTATATATACTGCTCTATATTTCTTTGCGGCCCGGTGAAACACACCAATTTGAGAGACTAATGGAATGCATAGTCCATATAAAAAACTGGATGACGAGTTATTTCTTACTGCTAAATTCTGAAAAAACAGAGGTGTTAATTATAGGACCTAAAAACTCTGCATGTAATAACCTAGAACACTGTCTAAGACTTGTAGCCTGCTCTGTCAATTCTTCGTCATCAGTTTGGTGCCATCAGAACATTGGTGTGCTATTTGATCGCAATCTTTCCTTAGAAAACGACGTTTCTAGCATTTGTAAAACTGCATTTTTCCATCTCAAAAATATATCTAAATTACAGCCTATGCTCTCAATGTCAAATGCAGAAATGTTAATCCATGTATTTATGACCTCAAGGTTAGATTATTGTAATGTTTTTTGGATTGTTGTTCTGCACGCTTAGTAAATAACGTTCCAGCATTTCCAGCGTGCTTCGGCCTGCACACCTACTGCTACTTATCCACGATGAGAAGAAATGTTCTGAGTTAAGTTTTGTAACGCCGTGTCTCAGAGTCTGACCTCCAGTGCCCACCTAAAGCTACAACCAGTCTACAATTCCACGTCTTCAGACAACTCTCAACCACAGGCTTTCCAAGGCATCACTTCAATGACCACTGAACATCCAGCCAATCAGCAACCTTGGGAAAACCCCCTTTTCAACAAGGGAACCCCTTTACACTGGCAATGCAAGTACCTTACCGACAGACTGAGCTGAACAGGTGTATCTAATATAATTTTAACTTCATTGAGGAACTCAATTTGAGGGCTAATTAAGTGATTGATTATTGTTCATGTCTATGCAATTTCACATATTACTGTAAACTTGCAATTTCACATTTTCATTCTCTTAAACTCATTATTTCCTAACGTTCTCTCTTCCTGCAACTTGTGTGAATGTGTGAGTGTGTGTGCTTATTTGTTAAATTAGTTTATATGTCTTAGATTTATTTATTCATATATACTTATTCATATTGAAAAGATAAGTATCTTGTGGTTTGTGCTTACAAGTTAGTCTTAAACTGCCGATCTTGTTACTGTGCTAATTAATAGTGTTTTCACTATACTTTAGATATTAATATCCATTGCTGAGTTGATGTTATACGTCTCGTTCAATGTATCTCTGGCCGTCTGATCAGCCATAAAACAGTGATTCTGTCCAAATTCCCTTTAAAATCTTAAATGATTCCCTTTGACCAGAGGTGGGTAGTAACGAGTTACATTTACTTCGTTACATTTACTTGAGTAATTTTTTGGGGTAACGAATACTTTTCGGAGTATATTTAAAGATGGGTACATTATACTCTTACTTGAGTAAATTTTTGGGGGAAAATCTGTACTTTTACTTCGTTACTGTGGGCGACGCTCCTCTCGTTACTTTATCTTAATGCAATAAATGTTATAAATGCTTCAGTTTGTTCCAAACGCGCCGTCTACTTTTCTCTGGGCAATGAGCGATGCCCATTCGCGAATGATTCATTCTTTTGAGTCAATACTGTTCAAAGGCTTGATCAAACCAATTGGCAAACGAGTGAATTGGTTCATGAATCAGTTTGAATGAGTCGTTCAGTTCCCTGCTGCACGCGCTGAGCATCTGAAGTGGTTCACTCGGAGTTGTAACGTTTAAGAACAGAAAGAGCGTTGAAAACGTGGCTGGAACTGCACTGAATTGAAATCTGCAAAGGTTATTATTTGCTAGCGATGGAGATCCTTATTAGATGAACACCGCGTGTGCTGTCTACTGTTTAACAGGTAATAACTTGGGCTACATTCGATTACAGTACACGATACCACTGTGACATTAGTTTGTTGTACGTGTGTGGCTTATAACCAGAGGCGGCCTTACCTATGTTTCACCCGTTTCAATTGAAACGGGCCCCGCCCCTCCAAGGGGGCCCCCAACAGAACAGGAAAATCCCATTCATTTTCTCCCTAGGATATTGATTTTCAGACATAATGTCTAAAGTGGTCTCCAACACGTCGCTCGCTAGAGTAGCTCGTGACCTGATTGGAGGTAGCTCGAGGGCCGTTCAATATCGCGTCTTTTGCACGCTCAAGTTCATTATTTCAAATAATTGAAGCGAAGCGCTCATTTTTTTCCAGGCGCAACAAGTCAACATGAAGGATGGGGGTGCACCCAAACTACGGGTGTTTTTTCTAAATAAATCTTCTAGCAGAGCTACAGCAAAGCGTTTTTCGGTGGTGGAAATCCATTAGCTATTAAAACTTCTCTGTCGTTGTGGAGAGCGCATGGTGCATAGCAACGACAGACGCCACGGGAACCGAATTTTACTATTAATAATAAAAGATAAGCTAATAATGTGCATTGTAAATGTCAGTATTTTGTCTTTTTTTGAATCATTCTTTCTATAAAAATGATTTAAAGGCTGAAATATGCGAGGTTTATCTTTTTATAAAAACTTTTTTGTCAAAACTTTATTTGAACGTGTACATGTTAGATAACATGTTGCAAGACACTCCTTTCAAATTTGGCCATCATTATTAATGTTACTATTTTAATGTTCATGTAAACAAAAAGTGCATATTGATGGTAAGTTTATTTGTTATTTGGTTTTCTACATAAAACTTGGTGAATTGATTTTATTGTGTAGTATTAGTACTTTTGAACAGGATTATGTGATTACCATGCTCATTTTGGTCACTATAATCATGAAATTACATTTTCATACCATTTTATCTCTAGTTATGATGCACTATAAAATCAACAATAATTATGTGTTTTTACAGTATAATATTTTGATATGTATAGCCTATGTCAATTAAGGGGGACATATATAGGCCTACAATAGCTCTTTTAGGTCTAAAACAGTTAGCATAGTTGTTAATATGAGAGTTATGAGACATTATTTAAGAGATTTAATTATTGCATGAGTAGCTCTCGGCCACTTTCATTTTTAAAAAGTAGCTCTCAAATGATCTTCTAAAATGAGTGAGCCACAAATCCGTGAGTACAT
The DNA here is from genome assembly GCF_963082965.1 of Carassius carassius. Taxonomy (NCBI): domain Eukaryota; kingdom Metazoa; phylum Chordata; class Actinopteri; order Cypriniformes; family Cyprinidae; genus Carassius; species Carassius carassius. The sequence continues at coordinate 10,935,809 of NC_081793.1, read as the reverse complement.
TTTACAAACCCGTGGGAACGGATTGCGAAAGCGTGGGCACGGTTTATGAATTCGTGGGTACAGATTTCAGAAACTGCAGGCACTGTTTACAAATCTGAGAGCGCGGGTTAGAAACTCGTGGGTACGGTTTATTAATCCGTGGGCACGATTTGTTAAACCGAGGGAACAGTTTGAGAATTCGTGAGTAGCCTACGGTTTAGGGCGCACGGATTGCCAAAACCGTCGTCACGGATTTTTTAAAAATTATTTTTACTTACACAGGTGACTTCCCGGGCTCCGTAATACGGCAAGTTGAGGGGATGTTTGAGCTGTTTTTTTTTTTTTTTAAGTCAGCCCAGACAGCTGAAAATATAGCTACTGCGCAAATCAAATAAGCAGTGATGTTGCCCTGCGTGAAAGGGCGAGGCTTATTCCAACGTAAAACGCTGTATTGTATATAGTTTGTATAAAGCTGCCTTTTAATGAAGCTGAAAGTGCGAGTAATAAAATAATATGATGCAAACCAACAGGAATCCTTGCTTTTTCTGCTCTATTATGTTTACATTTTATGTGGGCAGGGCCCCATATTAGTTATTGAAACGGGCCCCCAGATGCTTAAGGCCGCCCCTGCTTATAACAGAGGGGAGTCAAGTTGAATGCAGCTTCCAAAAGACAAAAAATAGCCGATTAAGATTTTATTAATTTTAATACAATCACACTGGTGCAAGTCAGCTGCTAAATTCAGATCTGTGATCGCTTGCTGGCGCTGAGCCAGAGATAGATGCGTTTATACAGCGCTGCGCATTATAACAAATCACACATGATTCTTTTGAGCTTATTAAAGCATTGGCCAATCAGAGGTGTTCAGATGAGTCATCGCTAAAATGCCGGTGCTTCCTTCACTCGCTCACTGACTGAATACCTCTTTCTGGCGAATTCTCTCGCAGGAACAACAAAGTGCAGATGTGTGTACGAATCTTTAATTAAGATATTGATTTCACAGTGTTAACAGTTTCAGTGATTTTAATGGGAGTTTCTGAGAGTGATTGAAATCTAGACTGTCAGTGAAAGTTATCTTTAATAATGTAAATGTTATTTGCTCTCTTTCTGTACAATGAAAGATTAGTAGCAATATTTAAATCACATTAACTTTCAATGTTAAATTCACATTTAATATAAAGTCAGTCGTATTAAAAATATGTTATGGCATGACACCTATATCTGTTACTTAAGTAAACAGACAAGCTTTTATAATAAATTACATAAATTGGAGTAAAGGATGATGAAATATATACATTTATACACACACACATACATTACATACATTTTATCTATATATCTAAATAAAAATAGGCTCAGTATATATGACCCAAAGTAACTAGTAACTAACTACTTGAGTAGATTTTTTATCCGATACTCTTTTACTCTTACTCAAGTAACTATTCAAGACTAGTACTTTTACTTTTACTTGAGTAAATATTTCTAGAAGTACTTTTACTTTTACTTGAGTACAGTTTTTGGGTACTCTACCCACCTCTGCCTTTGACCTAAATTTACCTCTTTCCCTTACACTCAAAATATTGGAAGAAAATCCTTAATATTCATTTGGGGGTTTATATGGTAAACGTATGTTTTAAGCTCACATACTCATTAAGCACACTTCTTTAAGTTCTTCCACAATGAACATCTATGTAAATACTACATAAACAGACTTTGGCCCCTATTTTAATGATCTAAATGCAAAGTGTAAAGCACACGGCGCAGGTGCACTTCAGGGTGTGTCCAAATCCACTTTTGCTATTTTAACGATGGAAAAACGGTCCATGCGCCGGGGTGCATATTGTCCCTATTCTCTTAATGAGTAATGACCAAACCGTTCAATACACCAATCAGAGTGTCATTTCCCATTCCCTTTAAGAGCGAAATGCGTTTGCGCCTGGCAGATCTCTATTTACATGGCGGAATTTGTTGGCGGAAAAGCTGAACGCTTCTCAAGCGAAGAAACCGATCTGCTCATGCGTGAAGTTAAAGCGCGCAAGCAGATCATCTACGAGACAAGCAGGAATCCACCAAAGCTCCACGCGATGAGTCAGTTAATTTATGTGTGTGTATTGGCATGATTGTTCAATTAATTAGCCAATTTCATTCATCATTATAAGTAGTAATAGGCTGAATTGCAAATAGGTAGCCTAATTCTAATACATGCAATGACTATCCATCATTACATTTTTATATTATTTATGTAGCCTACACAATAATATTCTTTTACAATGTAATCCTTTTGTTTTTAATATTTGGCATGTTTGTGTGATGCATCCCTGTGTGTAATAAGCAAAGTCAACGCTCACTGTGGACCCTCCAGAGGTGCATTTTCTACCAACGCGCTCTTTAAATAACAAAACAAATATTGTGCCATTGACTTTAGACTTTAGACCAGGTTTGAGTTGGTCTATGGCGCAGTCTATTTATAGCTCCTTAAAATAGCAATGTGCCAGCAATGCTGCGGAACACACCTCTTTTTTTAGAACAGCACGCCCATGGGCACAAATGCATTTGCTAATTAAACGACGTGGCGCTGGACGGGAAAATGCGAACTGTGGCAGACTGAAACTAGCAAACACACTTGCGCTGTGCCTTGCATTGCATTGCGCCGGGTGTTTGATAGGGTCCTTAATATTTAAACTGCTAGTTGTCACTTTAAGTTAATCTTTATAAAATGGTTATTTACTTATTTTCAGGACTTTAAGATGACACAATCTAGACGTAATTATAGTATATGCCCAAAAAGATGAGATGGCATGTGATCCATTCAAAGAAGGAGCCACCAGAATTGTCTTAGCTTACTTATGTAACCATGGTTCCCTGAGTAGGGAACGAGACACTGCGTTCTCTAGGGGTCGCCATCGAGGAACACCTCATCATGACCCATGTCTGAAGCATACATTGAAAAACACCAACAACACGTTGGCCGGCGACAGCCGATGACGTCACTACTGGTGCCACTATAGTATAAATAGGTGGCGGGAGAACACGTCATCCACTTCTTCATCTAAACCTTGCGTCTGAAGCATGGCAGGAAGCTAAAGGACGCAGTGTCTCGTTCACCACTCAGGGAACCATGGTTACATAAGTCACCTGAGATGTTCCCTTTCAAGGGAACTTCAAACTGCATCCTCTAGGGTTCGCTATGGGGAACAGAATACCCATGCCATGGTGAGGGGAGTGCAGACCAGAACCATGGCGAGCACTAAGTACCAACTCTACCATTTCCATGGGAGTTGCCCCTGGGATGTCACAAGTGGCATGAGAGGAAGCAGAAGAGGGATAAGCACTGAGGTATCTGGGCTAGGCTAATGGCTAACCCACACAAGCCAGCTATCCCCACCATTGTACTGCCTAACATACATTCTTTGGACAATAAACTGGAATACATCTGATAACTACGCTCAACTCAGAGGACAGTAAGAGACTGTTATGTTTTTGTTTTCACAGAAACATGGTTCAGCAACAGCGTTCCAGACTGCGCAATTCAGCTCAATCAGCTGGCATGCTATCGAGTGGACAGAGTCCTCGTCACGGGAGGTAAATCATGCGGCGGCTGGCTTTGTGTATACATATATGATGCATGGTGCCACAATGCTGTTGTGGTCTCCAAACACTGCTCCCCCCTGGTGGAGTTTATGATTATTAAGTGCCAGCCATTCTATCTGCTGAGGGAACATTCAGCCATACTGCTCATTGCTGTTTACATTCCTCCCAACTCCAACAGTACCAATAGGAGTGAGGCACTGAATGAACTGTACCAGCACATCCTCAGCATGTTTACACCACCCAGAAAGGAGCTTACAAAGTCCTTCTCCTCCCCCACCTCGTGCCTTAGACCACATCACTGTCCTGCTAATGCCTGCATACAGACCACTCATTAAAGTCGCCAAACCAGTTCACAAACAGATACAAGTGTGGCCGGAAGGGTCGTCAGAGTTTCTTCAAGACTGTTTTGACACCACTGACTGGAATATGTGACCCGTCGCGGAAACCGGTGACACAAGTCGGCAGCACAACTTTTCAGAAAAATTAGAAAGAAGAGTTTTTTTTTTTGTTTTTTTTTAAATTGTTGATTTTCATTTTTTTTTTTTTTGCAGAATCTGTTAGTTGAGATCATGAAGAAGCCTCTCCGTGTTTGTGATAGCAGTATTGGTATATTTAAAAGTGTAAATTTTGAAGTTGAAATCGGCTTGTTTTTTGGAGATTCTAGCAGGCAGTAGGGGCGTGTCATTGTCTGTGTGTATTTTCCATACTGGATAAGCTGGCTTTTGTTTCTTCTTGTTTTTGTTTTTGTTTCCCCGCCCTCCAAGGGAAGCATGGCTATTTATTATGCAGCGCTCTGGCCGGCAAGCTGGATGCTTATGAAAAAGTGCTCACTGATTCTGAAGACTGAATAATATCCCTTATTTACAACTGAGCGAAGATGAAGACGAGGAAGAATGTATCGGACTGGTGTCAGACGAGTTGGACTGTAAGATATAAGAGGCTATATCGATAGGAGAAAAGAGAACACTCTGCATGGGAGACTGTCCTGTAGCCAGAATCTTTCTCCAGACATTATGTACAACATATGGTTGGATTCTTTAGCTGCGGAATAAGAGTGGCAGGAAATGCAAATTATTGGACATTTAGAGGCAAACAGACGCACAGTGCAAACTTCGGACATGGTTACATCCACAAAGAAGACCCCAGCAAAGAGAAAGTGTGCCAGAACGACTTATTTCATTGGAGGCAACGAGATCTGCAAGAATACTTTTCTGTTCGTAATGGGGTGAGTTTCCATAAACATCAAAGTTTGTCGTTTTGTGTTCATTCACCAAGTTTTATGTAGAAAACCAGCAAATAACAAATAAAATTAGCATCAGTATGTACTTTTTGTTTACAGAAATATTAAAATAATAAGTGTCTAGCAACATGTTATTTACAATGCACAAGTTCAAATAGAGTTTTGACAAAAAAGGTTTTATAAAAAGATAAAACTCACATATTTCAGCCTTTAAATCATTTTTATAAAAGTCAAAAAAGATAAATGACTGACATTTACAAGGCACATTATCCTTTATTATTAATAGTATGCGGTGCAATTTTTCCCATTGCGTCTGTTGTTGCTGTGCAACCATGCAGCTTTACAGGGGGGAGCTTTACAGGGGGTATGGCTTATCTAAATGAGATGTAAATGAGCCCTATTGTCACTCCCAGCAGGTGAGAACAGGTGAGAACGGCACAATCTTTAGAGGCCATTTTCTCCCTTTTAAGCTTTTTTGAGTGCCTACCTTCAAATGGCCACAACTTCTCCAAATATGATCAGATGTCCATGTGTTACACGTTGTTGGAAAGCTTGGAGACTACACTTTCAGAATCTGTGAATAACTCAAAATGCCACAGTCTCGACTAGTGTCCCTAGTTTCCGTGATTGGTCACATATGCTTAAGCAGGCTGCTACATACAATAACCAAGTGTATTAATGATGTAACAGTCACAAAGACCATCACTGTCTGGGCCAATCATAAGCCGTGGGTGACAGGGGAAGTCTACAGACTCCTGAAGACACGGAATGCTGCCTTCAGAGTTCCAGATGAGGTGGGCCTGAGGTAAGCCAGGGCCAACCTATCCCGTGGCATCAGAGAGGCTAAGAGACATTACTCCAGGAGGATAGCCCATCGATTCAGCAACAGCAGAGAAAATCTGAGGCTGTGACAGGGGATACAGACAATTACGGACTACAAGCCCCTACCCCGGACCTGTGACAGCACCATCTCCCTGCTGATGAGGTGAATGCCTTCATAACTCGCTTTGAGGCACAAAACAGCACCACTGCACAGAAGACTCCACCTCCTCCCGGCGACCAGGTGATCAATGTCCCCTTAGCAGGATCAATGCACGCAAAGCTTGGGGTCCTGACAAAATTCCTGGGCATGCACTGAGAGACTGTGCAGGGAAACTCACTGATGTCTTTACAAGCATTTTCAACATCTCACTGAGTCAAGCTGTTGTTTCAACATGCTTCAAAGCTACCACCATCATTCCAAGCCTGAATAAGTCTTCATCCTGCTTCAATGACTACCATCCAGTTGCACTTACTCTTATTCTCATGTGCTTGGAATGGCTAGTCATGCACCACATCAAGTCTGTCCTCCCTGGACCCCTTACATTTTGCATTTCGATTCAACTGCTCGACCGATGTTGCCATCACCACTGCCGTCACCTCAGCACTAACACATCTAGAGAAAAAAGACTCATACATCGACGACGACCTCATCCAACCTGGACGATTCCTCACGCCGCACGCGCATTTTTTAATTGCTAAAGGATATTTTCAACACCGCGGGAGCTGTTTTTCACAAGTTCATCAAACAACCGCAGTAAGAATTTTCATCAAGCACGGTGAGTAATGGCTTCTCCTATCATTGTTTCTTGCACCTCTTGCCACATGTACAGTTTATCTATCTCTGTCGCTGATGAGGGATTCACATGTGATAAATGCAGGGAAATAGTTAGGCTGACAGAGAAGATTTCAGAATTAGAGACACGCATCCAAACTTTAATTGAGGACAGTAAGAATGTTAGGGCTCTAGATATGGCTTTGGATGCGTCTAGCTCAGGGATTCCTGTACATTGTTCGGTTCCGGAAACAGAGCCCCAGCAGCAGGGCAACTGGGTGACGGTGAGGCAGCGTAGTCGTGGGTCAAAACACCGCTCTTCTGTTCCGATCAAAACATTAAACAGGTTCTCCCCACTCAGTGATGCACCCACTGAGAAACCTGATGAAAGTGCTCTAGTTATTGGTGATTCTATTGTACGGAACGTGAATATAGAGACACCAGCCACCATAGTCAAATGTTTACCAGGAGCCAGAGCGCCTGACATCTTGGCAAATTTAAAAGTGCTGGCTAATGCTAAACGTAAATACAGTAAGATTGTTATTCATGCCGGCGCTAATGATGTTCGACTTCGCCAGTCGGAGATCACTAAAAATAACATTAAAGAGGTGTGTGAACTTGCAAGCACGATGTCAGACACTGTAATATGCTCTGGTCCCCTCCCTGCTTACCGTGGTGATGAGATGCATAGCAGATTGTCATCACTCAATGGCTGGATGTCTAAGTGGTGCCCACAGAATAACATAGGTTTCATAGACAATTGGACGAGCTTTTGGGGCAGACCTGACCTGTTTAAAAGAGATGGTCTTCATCCCTCCTGGGGTGGCGCCACTCTTCTCTCTAGAAATATGGCAAATAGTCTTAGTGTTTATACTTGACTAACTGGGGCCCAGGTCAGGAAGCAGACAGACTGGCTAAACCGACCGTCTGCTAGCTGCCTCCCATCACAGAGGTCAGTTAATTCTCAGCACATAGAGACTCTTTCACCTAGATATCACGCTATAGAGACTGTGTCTGTTCCCTGAACTAGAAAATACAAAAAACGTCCAAACCAAGTTAAGATTAACAATTTAATTGAGGTTCAACAAATAAAAAACAGAAGCAATATGGATAAACAAATGATAAAGCTTGGCTTATTGAATATCAGATCCCTTTCTACGAAAACACTTTTTGTAAATAATATGATCACTGATCATAATATAGATGTACTCTGTTTGACAGAAACCTGGCTAAAACCTGATGATTACATTATTTTAAATGAGTCCACCCCCCAAGATTACTGTTATAAACATGAGCCACGTCTAAAAGGCAAAGGTGGAGGTGTTGCTTCAATTTATAACAACGTTTTCAGGATTTCTCAGAGGGCAGGCTTCAAGTATAACTCGTTTGAAGTAATGGTACTTCATATAACATTATCCAGAGAAACAAATGTTAATGATAAATCCCCTGTTATGTTTGTACTGGCTACTGTATACAGGCCACCAGGGCACCATACAGACTTTATTAAAGAGTTTGGTGATTTTACATCCGAGTTAGTTCTGGCTGCAGATAAAGTTTTAATAGTTGGTGATTTTAATATCCATGTTGATAATGAAAACGATGCATTGGGATCAGCATTTATAGACATTCTGAACTCTATTGGTGTTAGACAACACGTTTCAGGACCTACTCATTGTCGAAATCATACTCTAGATTTAATACTGTCACAAGGAATTGATGTTAATGGTGTTGAAATTATTCAGCCAAGTGATGATATCTCAGATCATTATTTAGTTCTTTGCAAAATTCATATAGCCAAAATTGTAAATTCTACTTCTTGTTACAAGTATGGAAGAACCATCACTTCTAACACAAAAGACTGCTTTTTAAGTTATCTTCCTGATGTAACCAAATTCCTTAGCATATCCAAAACCTCAGAACAACTTGATGATGTAACAGAAACTATGGACTCTGTCTTTTCTAGCACTTTAAATAAAGTTGCTCCTTTACGCTTAAGGAAGGTTAAGGAAAACAGTTTGACACCATGGTATAATGAGCATACTCGCACCCTAAAGAGAGCAGCCCGAAAAATGGAGCGCAGCTGGAGGAAAACAAAACTAGAGGTATTTCGTATTGCTTGGCGGGAAAGTAACATATCCTACAGAAAAGCATTAAAAACTGCTAGATCCAATTACTTTTCTTTTCTTTTAGAAGAAAACAAACATAACCCCAGGTATTTATTCAATACAGTGGCTAAATTAACGAAAAATAAAGCCTCAACAAGTGTTGACATTTCCCAACACCACAGAAGTAATGACTTTATGAACTACTTTACTTCTAAAATCGATACTATTAGAGATAAAATTGCAACCATTCAGCCGTCAGCTACAGTATCACATCAGACAGTGCACTATAGACGCCCTGAGGAACAGTTCCACTCATTCTCTACTATAGGAGAGGAAGAATTGTATAAACTTGTTAAATCATCTAAACCAACAACATGTATGTTAGACCCTATACCATCTAAGCTCCTGAAAGAGGTGCTTCCAGAAGTCACAGATCCTCTTCTGACTATTATTAATTCCTCATTGTCATTAGGACATGTCCCCAAAACCTTCAAACTGGCTGTTATTAAGCCTCTCATCAAAAAACCACAACTTGACCCCAAAGAACTAGTTAATTATAGACCAATCTCGAATCTCCCTTTTCTGTCCAAGATACTAGAAAAGGTGGTATCCACACAATTATATTCCTTCTTAGAGAAAAATGGTATATGTGAGGATTTCCAGTCAGGATTTAGACCGTATCATAGTACTGAGACTGCTCTTCTTAGAGTTACAAATGATCTGCTCTTATCATCTGATCGTGAGTGTATCTCTCTATTAGTTTTATTGGATCTTAGTGCTGCGTTTGACACAATTGACCACAACATTCTTTTGCATAGACTTGAATACTTTGTTGGCATCAGTGGAAGTGCATTAGCATGGTTTAAATCGTACTTATATGACCGCCATCAGTTCGTAGCAGTGAATGAAGATGTATCCTATCGATCACAAGTGCAGTATGGAGTACCTCAAGGCTCAGTACTAGGGCCGCTACTCTACACGCTTTATATGTTACCCTTGGGAGATATCATCAGGAAACATGGTGTTAGCTTTCACTGTTATGCTAATGATACTCAGCTCTATATTTCTTCGCAGCCCGGTGAAACACACCAATTTGAAAAACTAATGGATTGCATAGTCAATATAAAAAACTGGATGACGAGTAATTTCTTACTGCTAAATTCTGAAAAAACAGAGGTGTTAATTATAGGACCTAAAAACTCTGCTTGTAATAACCTAGAACACTGTCTAAGACTTGATGGTTGCTCTGTCAATTCTTCGTCATCAGTTAGGAACCTAGGTGTGCTACTTGATCGCAATCTTTCCTTAGAAAGCCACATTTCTAGCATTTGTAAAACTGCATTTTTCCATCTCAAAAATATATCTAAATTACGGCCTATGCTCTCAATGTCAAATGCAGAAATGTTAATCCATGCATTTATGACCTCAAGGTTAGATTATTGTAATGCTTTATTGGGTGGTTGTTCTGCACGCTTAGTAAACAAACTACAGCTAGTCCAAAATGCAGCAGCAAGAGTTCTTACTAGAACCAGGAAGTATGACCATATTAGCCCGGTCCTGTCAACACTGCACTGGCTCCCTATCAAGCATCGCATAGATTTTAAAATATTGCTTATTACTTATAAAGCCCTGAATGGTTTAGCACCTCAGTATTTGAATGAGCTCCTTTTACATTATAATCCTCTACGTCCGCTACGTTCTCAAAACTCAGGCAATTTGATAATACCTAGAATATCAAAATCAACTGCAGGCGGCAGATCCTTTTCCTATTTGGCGCCCAAACTCTGGAATAACCTACCTAACATTGTTCGGGAGGCAGACACACTCTTGCAGTTTAAATCTAGATTAAAGACCCATCTCTTTAACCTGGCATACACATAACATACTAATATGCTTTTATTATCCAAATCCGTTAAAGGATTTTTAGGCTGCATTAATTAGGTAAACCGGAACCGGAAACACTTCCCATAACAACCTATGTACTTGCTACATCATTAGAAGAATGGCATCTACGCTAATATTTGTCTGTTTCTCTCTTGTTCCGAGGTCACCGTGGCCACCAGATCCAGTCTGTGTCCAGATCAGAGGGTCACTGCAGTCACCCGGATCCAGTACGTATCCAGACCAGATGGTGGATCAGCACCTAGAAAGGACCTCTACATCCCTGAAAGACAGCGGAGACCAGGACAACTAGAGCCCCAGATAAAGATCCCCTGTAAAGACCTTGTCTCAGAGGAGCACCAGGACAAGACCACAGGAAACAGATGATTCTTCTGCACAATCTGACTTTGCTACAGCCTGGAATTGAACTACTGGTTTCGTCTGGTCAGAGGAGAACTGGCCCCCCAACTGAGCCTGGTTTCTCCCAAGGTTTTTTTCTCCATTCTGTCACCGATGGAGTTTCGGTTCCTTGCCGCTGTCGCCTCTGGCTTGCTTAGTTGGGGACACTTCATCTACAGCGATATCGTTGACTTGATTACAAATAAATGCACAGACACTATTTAACTGAACAGAGATGACATAACTGAATCCAATGATGAACTGCCTTTAACTATCATTTTTGCATTATTGACACTGTTTTCCTAATGAATGTTGTTCAGTTGCTTTGACGCAATGTATTTTGTTTAAAGCGCTATATAAATAAAGGTGACATTGACATTGACATCAGAATGCTGTTCATAGACTTCAGTTCAGCACACAACACAATCATCCCTCAACAGCTCATTAACAGACTGGTCCAGCTGGGGCTCAACACTTTGCTGTGCAACTGGCTGTTAGACATTCTGAAAATAATAAATAAATACATAAAGCAAAATAAATAATAATAATAATGGTAATAAATTAATAATATTAATACATAAAATACAATAAAATAATATTTACAAAGATTTTAGAAAAGATGACACAACCTTAAAAGATGAATGCCATAGATTAACAGTTTTCACATTAGATCCATGTATGCGAGAAGTTGAGAGAAGTGCACAGTGCACCCGAGACCGGTCGACCCCGGGCCAAACCGGGGACCCGTACCCGGGTCCGGGTCGGGTCGGGTCTGAATCTATTAATTCGGGTCCCAGGTCTGTTTAACATTGTGTGTAATGCCCGTGCGATCGGAGTCATCTGACTCGGAGAACACCCGGCCATGATCAGACGCTGCTTGTGTTTTTTGTAACTTGCAACTTGTAAAATTAGGAAAAGAAAAGTGTGAGCCAAAAGAAAAAAAAATGATTTCTCTCTCTCTCTCTCTCTCTGCTGTTAGAAGCAAAACACGCACGCATGCACGGTAATAATGCTTTCAGACTTGACACACTCATATTTAATATATTTCAAATCAGCAACAAAATCTGAAGTGAAATGTCACATGAATTTTTTCTATGACGTTCAAATTACATTAAAAAAGCATATTTTAGGTTGATCCAGCTAGTACACATATGCAGTCTTGAGCGCATGTTTCTATGGCAACCAGAGAAGGACAAACCGCGCTTGACATTTTCTCCAATTTTTATAATAATATAAATGAACCATTTAATCTTAAAGTTTTAGTGGTCAGATTCAGACTCGATGCAGAGCGGAGAGCACAGAGATGATAGCAAATAAATAACTTCAGCGGCCATGGCATTGCACGAGCAATCGTTATTATAGTTCAAAGGGGCAAACAGTCGAAGTTATTATGTGAGTTAACTCGAGTCAGAATGTACATGTGCACAGTTGCATTTGTCATCCGTCACCGTGACATCAAGTGGACTTTTGAAGCTGAAATAATGAGTGGATTAAGCTTGGACTTGGAATAACGAGAGGAACATCATGGATCACTTTCTTGTCCAAGGACTGTAATGCATCACAGGCAGTCAGGTACAAGAGAGACTACGGCTCCTTAAATTAGGTAATTTGTATATTTCGTAAGAGGTTTATTGACCGGGTTCGGGTCCAGCTTTCAAATAATAGATGGGTCCGGGTCGGGGTCGGGGTAGGCATTTCTCGGATCTACACGGGTCCGGGTCCAGCTTTTGAAATAATAGACAGGTCCGGGTCGGTTCGGTGTAGTACATTACGGGTCTCTTTTGGGATCGGGCATGAATTTTGCTGCAGTAAGAGCGGCTAACAGTAAACATCTTTGTTGAACGGACAAGGTGAGGTCCCAAAAGTCATTCATGAAAAAATGGTGTGGAGTCAAACATAAATCAGTACCCAACAAATAAGAAAGGTCCTGTGAGAGCGGAGACCAAAAATGAGAGAGGGGCAATCCCAAAAAAATTGTAAAAATGTGCCTAAAGATCCTTGCGAACAGAGATTGCACTTAGTAGAAGATGTCAGATTCATATGAAAACGTTTCACTGGAGTCAAGTAAACCCTATGCAGCAATTTCCAATTAATAATTTGGTGGTTAGAGTTTTTAGAAGACAGTTTAACAATTCCCCATATCTGAACCGAAAATAAAACATGCACATCCTCATTAAGAACCTTAGCCCAAACAGTTGTAATAGATAAAGGTTTGTAAGAATGCTCAAGAAGAAAAATAAAGATGACTGAAGCAGAGGAGGCAGATTTCTCAGAGGGAAGGATTAGTTTGTGCAAAGGGTGAATAGGCAGTTCCAGGGCACCCCATATGCCAGTAGGGCCGATCTAATGCGCAAATACATAAAAAAAATGAAGTGCATAGCAGATTATATTGAGTTTTGAGATTCTGGAAGGATTGTAAACCACTATCATTATAGATATCTCCCAGAGTGTTTACTTTATGATGAGTCCATTGTGGAATGGAGTATTGCCTGAGTCACTAGTCAGTTTAATACGAGTATGTTTCCCATCCCATATATACCATGAAACACATGCATCAAGTTTGTTCCAGTAGCCAACTGGTGGATCTAGAGGAATCATAGAAGAAAATAAATTAATACGTGGGAGAACATTCATTTTAATCAACGATATACGAGCCTGAAGAGAAGTAGGAAGACGAAACCAACTTTCCAAATCTGAGGATATTTTGACAAGAATACTATTATAGTTTTTTGAAAGAGTTTCTGGCAGGGAAGGAAAAACAGTGGAACCAATAGAATACATACAGAAAGGGAAATTGGATCAAATTTAGAATTGAGGCAAAGTAGATATGACTTACTCCAATTAATTTTAAACTCAGAGAGAGATCCAATATGGTCAAATAAATTCAATACATGAGGAATAGAATGTGATGGCTTCTCCAAAAACAATATGATATCATCAGCGAATAAAGAATTATGATGATGAGTATTCCTTATAATTATGGGAGAAATAGTTTCAGATTGTCGGACTGCTTGAGCTAAGGGTTCCAAGAATAAGGAAAATAACAGAGGAGAAAGTGGACAACCCTGACGAGTACCTCGATGTATAAAGAATGGGTTAGAGCAAACAGAACCTGTGAGAACAGAGGCTGCTGGATTGGCGTACAGAACTTTCATCAAGTTTATAAAACTCGATCCTAGACCCAGATGCTGTAGACCCGCCAATAAATAGTTCTATTCTAGCTGGTCGAAAGCTTTCATTACATCTAGAGATAATACTGCACAAGTGGAGGACAAACTATTAGTTGAATTAATAATATGATATAACCTGCGTAAGTTATCCGAAACTGAGCGAGATTTAATGAACCCTGTTTGGTCATGATTTGGACAGCTTAGGTAAATCAAGGTTGGACAGAAAAGATGAAAAGAATCAGGATCACCAACAGCAGAAGAAGTATAAAGGTTAAAGTAAAAAGAATTAAAAGAAACATTAATGTCTTTTGGGTCTGTCATAATGAGCCCGGATTGGGATTTCACTGCTGAGATATTAGCAAACTTTTCACTGTTGCATATTCTTAGAGCAAAAAGGTAGCTTGGTAATTCTGCCTGCATCTTTGAATCAGGAATTCTTCCCTGGATCTCAGTAATGAATTAAGCTCAGATCTAACCGCCATAATTTTGCTGAGTGTATTGTCTGAGAAACAACGCTGATTGTCTCTAGTCAGATTCTGGAGGCGTGATTCCAATTCAACTATCTTTTTATGTCGGTTTTTCTGAAGGAAAGAGGCATATGAAATTTAATTATTCCTTATAAATCCTTTAACTGCATTACAAAGTGTTGCGGATCATCCACTGAGCCTTGGTTAATTTCAATAAACTCAGCAGATTTATTTCTAAATTGACTGCAAAAGTTTTCATTCTGTAACAATTTAGGAATAGTTGTACTTTATATTTTATTATCTGTATTTAATGTTCTACTGTTAGTGTTATCTGTATGTACCAAGGGTCTGAGAGTAACACAATTTCAATTAGCTGTATGTATATACTGTACATGTGGAAAAATTGACAATAAAGCAGACTTGACTTTACTTGACTATAGTAAGTCTTGGCCTGTCACACAGGGGCTACCGCTTGCTCTTGCATAAGCTTGCTGAAGGAACTGTCTCAACAGATCCCTAGTAGCAAAACCCTATTTATATAGGTATCCTGAGGATAGATAGGTGGAGTGGTGCCCAAGATGATCAGGGCTTTTACCAGCTCATGAAAGGGCATGAAGCAACCACATGAAGCCCTTACCATATAGGTCTTAAGAAAAGAACGCAGAGTACTAGCGTGCAAACTTACCACAGTGTAAGTATAACATAACATGGATATTAGGATACCGTTCTAAGGGGCTCTTGTGGCACTCTGAAAGAGCAGCTCATAGATTCAGTGGTGCATCCCAAAACTAATATGTTTGAGATTCATCAACTTGTTCTATTGTATAATGCTTGAGTGGATAACAGTAAACTTATAGTTGAGGGGAGGGACAAACACCCAGCTCTCAAATGAGAGGGGAGCTCAACATTCCGCATGTTCCAATGCTGGAACAGCTAGCAGTAATTTACTTAGCTGAGGGAGCAATACACTCATTTCTCAACGAGAGAGGGGGCTCAACCTACAGCATGTTCCAATGCTGGAATGGCCAGCAGTAGGTTACCTAGCTGAGGGAGCATAAACCCAGCTCTCAACGAGAGAGGGGACTTGACCTACAGCATGATTGCTAGAATCAGAAAGGTAGGTGTACTGCAAGCTTGCCAAAAACTCAGCGCATCAGAGAGGTGGAGGAAAGGCCTAGTTCACCTGATGCTGCTGGTTCCAAGTACTCTGGAAAAACAGAGAACTCAGAAAGGAGAAACACACTCACAGGCAGCCCTTTTGGTAAAGAGGATCACTGCTCTTGCAAACATACCACGAGACATACCAAACAATGCAAACATACCACGAGAACAGCCCCGAAGAGGGAGGAATTCAACTCATCAGAAGGGGAGAGAACTTGAGCACCCGAAAGGAAGCACCATGCTCACAATAACCCTCAATGCTGAAGGGAGCAATGCTTCAAAGTGTGTTAATAGACACACAGGTTGAGTGGAGCCCAAGGTACCAGGGTCAAACGAAGCTAATATGGGAACCCTTACCGTACAGGATTTCAGAAAGTGAGTCTTATGTGCACACTTACCACTTATGTGTATTTTAGAAAGTGCACAAAGTGAGAGCCAGAGCTTACCCTGTGTACTTAAAGCTTGAGCCAAATGGGAGAGGCACGTTATCTATACTTCCTGCTTTATGCCTTAGCAAGAGGGGATATACTGGTGAACAGGAAGCCCCTCAGAGCGACCTAGCCAGACATCCAGGAAATTTTGCAGTGCCGTGTCGGGGACCTGATGATCAAGAAAGCTCCAGCAGAAGCCTAAGACCTGGCCGGATGATCCAGGAAGCATGAAGCCAGAACCAGGTCTATCTTACTGGCTGGACACAATATCGAAGAGTGAAGTTACACTGCAAGTTAAACACCTGGTTTCTGAATCAAGCCAAGTGGGAGTGCTCACAGAGGATCACATCCCTTAGACCTTGCCTACCTTCCTTTGACCCACGATTCCCCCTACCCATACCCGCAGGTGGGGAAGGAGTGGGAGTCGCAACACTAGCCTTCTGTGCCTGTCTCTGATCCACAGACTGAGATGAACCAGGACCCCTCTGATGTTCGGTTCAGACCCGGAGCTTCGTGGGAGGATTTGAAGGCTGCTAATCATGCCTTTCTTCCCTGAACTTCTCGACTACTGTCTCGACAGAAGTACCGAAAAATTCTCAAGTCGTGTGCAATGAAGCCATAGCTTGACCTGCTGCTGCGTATGCCCTGCCATTTAAGTGAGATGTCTCACTCATACAGACATAGCTAGCCAGCATCTCTTCTACAGGGGGCATTCTCTCGTAGCCATTTTTGTGCATTGCCTCGATGTTGGCATAACTTGTATGCAGGAATTGACGGATGCTTGAGAAAAATGGCCTCTTCCATTCCTTCTCTATCTCTGTATGGAGATCAAAAAGAAATGGAAGACTCATCTGAGATGGAGGGCTATGGCCAGAAAGATAGAGCTCATCGAGACAACCTCGTAGCATCACTTTCTTAGCCCACTTCCACAGCAAGTCCAGCCTCACATGGTGTGATCCATAACCACCTACAGCTCGTCGTACGCAGGGCAGGAGGATTGGGAAGGCTCAGCTTCTTTGCCATCCTCAAACAGCTTATGCTCTTCCTGGGCTGAACCATGCAGAGCACAGGCCCCCGGATCAGACGAAGTTAAGGATATAAAATCATACTCCAGCGGCTCTCTCTCATTCACAGGCAATGAACGCGAGAGGAAAAGCCTCTCTTTAAACTCATCGGCCAGATCTGCCTGTGATCCCCACGAGCTCATTCTCCTCTGTTCCTCAGCAGTGGCGGGTCCTAAACTGCAGGAAACAGATGGCTGCTTCTCTTTCCTCGAAAAGAGAGTCAAACAAGAGCGGAGCTTTTTCATCAGAAAACGATCACGATGCATGCATGTAAAATGCACTCTTCAAACAAAACAGTCAGTGAAGATGAAGAAGAGGATGACATGTTCTCCCAGTGGCTATTTATACTATAGTCGCACCGGTAATGACGTCATGGGCTGTCACCTGTGTTTTTCAATGTATGTTTAAGACACAGGTTACGAGGCATTCCACCATAGCGAACCCCTAGAGGACACAGTTCGAAGTTCCCTTGAAGGGGAACCTGTCATATCTGTCCAGGAAGTGACTAAAGGCTGGAGTAAACTATGACTTTTAAAATTTAAACAGATTTTAAAAACACCAACGTATGTGCATGTGTATGATGTGATCCTCAGTCGTTTAGTGTATGCTGGCCAGTTTTCAAAAAGGAAAACTGGGCATCATACACTAGATGACTGAGGATCATACACTACCAACCAGGCCTTCAAGTTGTTCCGATCACAACAAACTCATCCAGAAACGTATGCATTTTTGCTAGAAAACATGTTAAATTAAATTAAATGACAATTTGTTCTAAAATCTGCAGAAAATATCACACGTTTGTTCTGCTCTCTCTAGATGGAATCAAAGTCTAAATGTAAAAAAAAAAATGTGTCTGAGACTATCACACACTACGTGATTTTCTATTAATATGTCAGCTCAAATCTACAAACTGGCTCTGAGCTTTGGCAACTAGCATCAACTTCTCAAGCTGTAAATCAGTGGAAAATTGGGGCAAAAATCATGTAGCGTATTCCAACCTTAAGAGACTATAGATAAGTTGACATCCATTTAATAAGATGCTTTATAATGAGTCTAGTTTCTGTGTTCATCCCCATGAATTAAATGTTTTGTTTGTTTTATTTCATTTTTGAATTTGTGTTACTTAGCTGAACACTGACATTTTTTTATGATTGACTTAGTATGTTCAAATAATAAAAAAAATCAATTATTATTTAAAAAGTTTGTTTAAAATAAACAAGAATGTTTGATAAGACATTATGTGAGCTTAATGGGCACAGGGGTGTGCTTAAAGGGTACAATGTACAATGATGTATATCTTAATCAAAATGCTTTTGTCATTTAAAATAAAATAAAGTATTTTTTGTGCAAGAGTTCTCAAATGTTTTCATAATAGTTAATGCAATCAACCAATAATTTAAAATATCTGAAAAAAAGCAATTCTAGCAAATTCAAGATCCTTTTATTTGTTTTACACAAATCACAAACAATTATGTACCATTTGTACAAACACAAAAAAACAAAACTCTGTAATTTGTCATATTAAATGAAAATGAAATATTTTCAGTTGGCACCAAACTATTAGCTGCTTGCTTAATAACACAGACAAAACAGGAAACACGCTTTACACATTTATCACAATTGTTTTAACTATAAAGCATAAAATATACAGAGAGCAAGACAGAATATGGTGGGGGGGTGCAATGAAAGAGGGAATAACAGTGGGACAGGTAGAAAGAGATTAACAGAGAGGAGAATGTTAGAAAAAGAGGAGAGGAGAAAGAGAGGAAGAAGAGAGCAGGGCGGAGCCGTGGTGGAGGTAACAAATTACAACTACTCACTTTACTGTAATTAAGTAGTTTTTTTTTTGTTTACTTGTACTTTATAGAGTATTTTTTAAAGCTGTACTTTTACTTGTATTTAAGTACAAATTAAGCAAAATAATATATTTCATTACTTTTAAATCACACTTCATTAGTGAGTACGCCCAAACCTTTCACCGAACAACTTCAGTAGCCAATGAAAATAAGATAAAGATCATGAAGGGAACAATAAAAGACCTGATATCTGAACCGGGAAAAGCAATCCCAGTCTCTCTGTGCTTTTACATTTACATTTAGTCATCTAGCAGACACTTATCAAAATCGACTTACAAATGAAGACAATGAAAAAGTAATCAAAGCAATCAAAATCAACAAAACAGCAATAATATGCAAGTGCTATGACATGTCTCAGTTAGCAGTACATGTTTCTTCAATAATCTTACTCCAGCATTAGTGAATTCAAGTTTGACTAAATTAATTAATTAATTAAAAAAAAAAAGAACTCCAAATGAACTTGCTGGGACCTGCTGTCTGTCAATGTCCCAGAGGCTCTCCATCGGAAGTAAACTTCAAATGTCATGAAGCTGCACACCATCTCTCCACAGTCAGTGTGAACAGAAAAATTATCCAAAGAGGCAGGAAAGTCCAAAACAAATCCTTGAGGAAAGAAAGAAGAACAATTGTTATAAAACATATCCAGCCATTATAAATGGTTCAGTTGAGTGAAAGCAATAGACACAGTTGCAGTCTAAAGTTTACATACACCTTGCAGTTGCAGTATCAGCAAAATGTTAATAATTTAAGCAGTAAGAGGGTAGAGAGAAGTAAAATTATAATTAAAAAAAAAATACAATTACTACTCTGATGAAGCAGTATATTCAGCAAGGTGTGTGTAAACTTTTGACCATATCTGCATTACCTAAGCGCTGAATTAACGTAACCTCAATCATTAGGACAACATGGTGGTAAATACTGGGAGATGTTCCTTCAGATTTCCCATAAACAGCAGAATTCCACTGACCACACCATCTTCATTGACACTGGGCTTTAAAAATAGATTACATTTTTACAAACATTCATTATTCCTACTTTACAGGGAATCAACCATAACATCTTGCCTTGCAAGCTTCTCTCACACATCTTCATGAAGGATGTTCCTGTATGTACCATGGCTGGCACAGAAAAACTACTGTCCTCATCCTTTGGTTTGTTACCTGTAAAATATATGTTGATTAGAAGGGGGTCTGTAAATGCACAGAATGGAATACATTACTCGCAAATGGAAAAGATTAAAAGCAGTTCAAATCATAGGAATAATGACTTAATATAGCACTTTTAGCTTGTCATGTGTGATCAGGGTGAGCTGACTGGTTAACAATTCATTAAAAAACTTCTAACATCACCTCTTCAGTACTGGTCTGTGTCTCCTCATTGTATCTCCAGTAACAAAACTGTACTGACCCTGCAACAATGAATAACACCAGATAAGTAGAAACATATTACATTACACAAGCATTAATGGAACATCTTGCTCTTCAAATGCAAAAAGAAAAAGAAAAAACAGCATTATTTCTAGAGGTGGCTGATATATTGAATATTACTGGTTATAATATTGATTATGTTAATTAAATATTACAAGATCAGATCTTTGAATTGTGTTCAGTGGCGCCAATTTTTTTAGTCTACACACGCGATCACATTCCGATATCAGAATGCAGTCATCGATACATTACGCGATTAATTCAACCTCCTGAGTTCATATAGCAAGAACTGCCTCATTATGGTGAAAGCCACTCGAATGGCAAGAATAAATTAAGGATAAAGAAAACGTATATGAAGATATACTAACTTGATTCGTCGTCTGCAGGCTGCAGTACATAATTACTCATCTGTACTCATCCAAACGTGTTGAGTACAGTTGTCCGTTGTCCTCTTCTTGTTTGTCTCCTTACACATCGCGATGGTTACACATGGCGCACGGCGCATTTTTCAAAAACTGGTGAAGTAGTGCGCCGTCATGGTGTAATATTTTGCCACATGAGCATAAAACAAAGAGACACTGTGTGGTTACGTATTATTTCAAGCTTTCCATTTTCAAGTTCAAGTTGTTCTAATTTGCTGGTTAGACTCAGTCACCTAACTAAAAGTCATTTTTACAGTGCATTTTAACCTATATTAGAAACCAAATGTAGGCTATTTGAATCCAAATTAATTTGGTTTAGATTCGTTAAACTTTTGCTTGCAATTAATGTACTTAAATGTGTGTTTAAGTGACTTAGAACAACATAACAATATTGAAAGTATTCTGTACACAGATGTAAATTATGGTACTGTTACATATAAATACAGTACTGTCAGAAAATATTATATACAAACTGTAATTTATAGAATTCATAGAGCAGGAGCTGGTGATGAAAATTTAAACAATTCAAAGTTTTATTGGAGTATACTGTATAAGAAGTGTATTGAAGTTTACTTTTATTAATTGCATTAATGCACATAGTAGGCTATATATTATAGTCTAAATAGTAATACATTTAAAATACATTAACAAATGTAATTTTGGAGAACACACTTAAGTTGAAATTAAAATCAATTATTATTCATGTGCTTTAGTATATTAATAAATATATAAAAATAAGTGTACTTATTTAAAATACAATAAAATCATAATTATGTAAAATGTATGTTTAAGTAATACTTATTAATTAGACATTATCATAAAGTGTGTTTTTATAAAGGGAACTTAAATATGTTAAGACCTATTGTGATTAAAGTGGAATCTCTTTAAGTACACTTAAGTGGCCTTTAATTTAAACTATATGATATTATCTGCAAATGCACTTTTAAAATAGTATACATTTAATAATCATTCCGCTGCCAGTAAAGCTTGCCAGTAAACTAAGGCTCTGTGTAGTAAATGCCGTTCACGGAGAATGTGCTGGAGAATAACTATCAATCACAGCAGCGGCTTTACTGACGAAGATGCACATGAAAATCACATTAGATTTTTTGCCCAGCCCTACGTGCAGGGCTTATTGAGGAAAAAAGTTAAAGGACAATAGTGAGTGAGAAATAGCCAAGAAAGACCTAACAGACAATGACCAAAGTATAAATCCAGTGGGATTTGAATAGAATGCACGCGGACTTAAAGACCTGAAGAAAGAAAGACAAAGGACATAGTAAACTCTCAGTGGTGAGAAATTCTTGTCAAAGAATAAACCTAATGAAAGTGAAAATTAAAAGTGAATTTTAATGGGAAGATGATGACTGACAACATTGTCCCTCAGGCTTTAGATGGTAAATTACACTGGATTATTCCCACGCAGTGTAAATGTAGATCTGGTCAAATTCCATGGAAACAAATCCAAATGATTGCTTCCATGGTAAATTTTAGGATTTGTGAAGTAGCAGATGCTCCAGCCTTTATATTTTTCCAGTAAGGGAGGAAGAGACGGGTTTCCCAAGGTTAGAGTGTTTGACGAATTAGGGAGTGAAATTAAAAATATACCAACAAGGAGTTGGAGCTCCCAGTTCAGTATCCAGTAGAGAGGGGAACGGACAAACCCTTGATCCAAGTGCTCCACAGCCAAATAACCCCGACAGCCACGACGATGAGTTATCGTCAGAAAGCAAAGACCTGCTAAAGACATATTTTGGGAAAGGCAAGAATTGAATTATCCTTAAAGAGCCACACAGATGGGAAATAAAAAATACTTGTATTACAGTGTATGATGTAGCTGTCCATCAGTGTAAACAATGTGCAAAGTAATTAAACCAAAAAGTACACGATTTATAAAGTTATTGGCTTCTAAAGTAAGGAGTCGACTCTGATTCGCTGAAACGAGTCGTTATAGATTTCAAATCTTTTGCCCATCTCTTTGTACGTAACGAGAACACTTTGCATAATAATCTCCGCCTACCGTCTTGGGAGAAACAAAACTCTGACCTGCCCCACCCCCCACACAGACGCTCTGGTTAGTAGTTGGTGTGATAGCATCATGTCGAGGAGACAGTGTGTTTTTAATTGTAAAGGCAAGTTTGTTTTATTTTCACTGCCAAAGAATGAAGATCAGAACAACCAATGGCTAAAATTCATTTTTACCACAATACCAGAGCAGTACAACAAATCCCTTTTGTTGTGTTCACAACATTTCACTGATGACTGCTTTTCTAATCTCGGTGAGTTCAAGGCGGGATTTTCAAAGCGTTTGGCCATAAAAGAGGGTTCATTACCAACTTTATTTGGACCAACAAGCATCTCCGAATCACAACCTGTAAGTATGATTATGAAGTTATGTGTTTGTTTTCTCCCGAGCGTCTTATCAGTATGTCGCGCTAGCACTATATGTTAATGCTAACGCATTGTTTACCGTGAAGTTGTCAGTTGACCAATCAGAACACAGTATGCTACCGAAAGGTGGGGTTTAAGGAAACGGAATCTTTTGAACAGCTTCGCGCGAACCGTTTGGGGATCTCTGAGAATTGAGGTAATTTTAAAATGATATTTTGACAAAATGACAATGATTTTTAACCTTGCATGGATTTAAACCTGTTGTACAGGACTTATAAACAGTGATAGGAAGCTTAGAATTTTCATCTTACTGGCTCTTTAAAGAAAGATATTTGGAATTGGAAGAAGAAAGTTATGTTTTGATAAACACTGCCAATAGAGATCTTCAGCATGGAGATGGGGTAGCAGGTGCCTTTAGAAAATGGGCAGGACAGAGATAAGACAGACAGAATAATACAGCGCAATCCCATAAGATCAGACGATTTTACAGAAAATAGACCAAATGGAAAACCTGTACTATACGCAATCAGACATAATAAAGGTCAAAATGTTGACATAGGAGGAATTAACGGCGATCCTCATGTTGGACACTTGATAGACAATATATGTAAGCTGGCCAGAAATAATAATTATCAATCAGTGGCCATGCCCATTATATCAGGAGGGATTTTTGTATTTAGTGAAATCACCATGGGGGCAACCCTGGTGAATCCATTAATAAGAAAAACAGATCGAACCAACCTGCCCAAAGTATGGACAGTCTGGCTCTGAAAAAAATACCTCAGAGAGTGTATCAGGATCAGGCTGCAGGAGAAGGACGGCCACACCAGGGTGCTGGTAATATACAGGGACTGGTAAATTTCCCGGCTGAATCTTTGGAAGACGATTCAGGTCCTGAATGGCCGGTATTTAGGTGGACAGAGACCACCAGGGGAAGAAAATATCAAATAGAAAACCCATTTCCAAAATTAAAGCTCGAAAAAAGTTATGAAACATTTTGACTAGGAAAGGGATTCTATAAACCCACACAAGCAAGGAGCAGAAAGAGAGAAACCACTGTAGACAGAGTAGATGAGTGGGATAAGGAATATGTTCCCGATATAACATGTGGACAGGTGTGGAGTTTGCTAAATGGAGGAGACGCCACACAGATCCTTGCAGACACCTCAACACAGCGAGCTAAGAAAGCTATATTAGCTGAGAACGATTTGACGAATTCTGCACTGGAAAGAATAATTAGAAATACAGCAGGCAATGATAAGTTCAAAGAATATTATTCAGATGCAGATTTAGCATACAGGTGTTGCTTCAATTTATAACAACGTTTTCAGGATTTCTCAGAGGGCAGGCTTCAAGTATAACTCGTTTGAAGTAATGGTGTTTCATATAACATTATCCAGAGAAACAAATGTTAATGATAAATCCCCTGTTATGTTTGTACTGGCTACTCTATACAGGCCACCAGGGCACCATACAGACTTTATTAAATAGTTTGGTGATTTTACATCCGAGTTAGTTCTGGCTGCAGATAAAGTTTTAATAGTTGGTGATTTTAATATCCATGTTGATAATGAAAAAGATGCATTGGGATCAGCATTTATAGACATTCTGAACTCTATTGGGGTTAGACAACACGTTTCAGGACCTACTCATTGTCAAAATCATACTCTAGATTTAATACTGTCACATGGAATTGATGTTGATAGTGTTGAAATTATGCAGCCAAGTGATGATATCTCAGATCATTATTTAGTTTTGTGCAAACTTCATATAGCCAAAATTGTAAATTCTACTTCTTGTTACAAGTATGGAAGAACCATCACTTCTACCACAAAAGACTGCTTTTTAAGTTATCTTCCTGATGTATCCAAATTCCTTAGCATATCCAAAACCTCAGAACAACTTGATGATGTAACAGAAACTATGGACTCTCTCTTTTCTAGCACTTTAAATACAGTTGCTCCTCTATGCTTAAGAAAGGTTAAGGAAAACAGTTTGACACCATAGTATAATGAGCATACTCGCACCCTAAAGAGAGCAGCATGAAAAATGGAGCGCAGCTGGAGGAAAACAAAACTAGAGGTATTTCGTATTGCTTGGCGGGAAAGTAACCTATCCTACAGAAAAGCATTAAAAACTACTATATCCAATTACTTTTCTTCTCTTTTAGAAGAAAACAAACATAACCCCAGGTATTAATTCAATAGAGTGGCTAAATTAACGAAAAATAAAGCCTCAACAAGTGTTGACATTTCCCAACACCACAGCAGTAATGACTTTATGAACTACTTTACTTTTAAAATTGATACTATTAGAGATAAATTTGCAACCATACAGTATCGCATCAGACAGTGCACTATAGACCCCCTGAGGAACAGTTCCACTCATTCTCTACTATAGGAGAGGAAGAATTATATAAACTTGTTAAATCATCTAAACCAACAACATGTATGTTAGACCCTATACCATCTAAGCTCCTAAAAGAGGTGCTTCCTGAAGTCATAGATCCTCTTCTGACTATTATTAATTCCTCATTATCATTAGGATATGTCCCCAAAACCTTCAAACTGGCTGTTATTAAGCCTCTCATCAAAAAAACCACAACTTGACTCCAAAGAACTAGTTAATTATAGACCAATCTCAAATCTCCCTTTTCTGTCCAAGATACTAGAAAAGGTGGTATCCTCACAATTATATTCCTTCTTAGAGAAAAATGGTATATGTGAGGATTTCCAGTCAGGATTTAGACCGTATCATAGTACTGAGACTGCTCTCCTTAGAGTTACAAATGATCTACTCTTATCATCTGATCGTGGGTGTATTTCTCTATTAGTTTTATTGGATCTTAGTGCTGCGTTTGACCACAACATTCTTTTGCATAGACTTGAACACTTTGTTAGCATTAATGGAAGTGCATTAGCATGGTTTAAATCGTACATATATGACCGCCATCAGTTCGTAGCAGTGAATGAAGATGTATCATATCGATCACAAGTGCTGTATGGAGTACCTCAAGGCTCAGTACTAGGGCTGTTACCCTTCACGCTTTATATGTTACCCTTGGGAGATATCATCAGGAAAAATGATGTTAGCTTTCACTGTTATGCTGATGATACTCAGCTCTATATTTCTTCACGGCCCGGTGAAACACACCAATTTGAAAAACTAATGGAATGCATAGTCGATATAAAAAACTGGATGACGAGTTATTTCTTACTGCTAAATTCTGAAAAAAAAACAGAGGTGTTTATTATAGGACCTAAAAACTCTGCTTGTAATAACCTAGAACACTGTCTTAGACTTGATGGTTGCTCTGTTAATTCTTCGTCATCAGTTAGGAACCTATGTGTGCTATTTGATCGCAATCTTTCCTTAGAAAGCCACGTTTCTAGCATTTGTAA
This sequence comes from Carassius carassius, assembly GCF_963082965.1. Lineage (NCBI taxonomy): Eukaryota > Metazoa > Chordata > Actinopteri > Cypriniformes > Cyprinidae > Carassius > Carassius carassius. Next base: position 10,909,230 of record NC_081793.1, on the reverse strand, counting down.
AACTGCATTTTTCCATCTCAAAAATATATCTAAATTACGGCCTATGCTCTCAGTGTCAAATGCAGAAATGTTAATCCATGCATTTATGACCTCAAGGTTAGATTATTTTAATGCTTTATTGGGTGGTTTTTCTGCACGCTTAGTAAACAAATTACAGCTAGTCCAAAATGCAGCAGCAAGAGTTCTTACTAGAACCAGGAAGTATGACCATATTAGCCCGGTCCTGTCAACACTGCACTGGCTCCCTATCAAACATCGTATAGATTTTAAAATATTGCTTATTACTTATAAAGCCCTGAATGGTTTAGCACCTCAGTATTTGAATGAGCTCCTTTTACATTATAATCCTCTACGTCCGCTCCGTTCTCAAAACTCAGGCAATTTGATAATACCTATAATATCAAAATCAACTGCGGGTGGCAGACCCTTTTTCCTATTTGGCGCCTAAACTCTGGAATAACCTACCTAACATTGTTCGGGAGGCAGACAAATTCTTGCAGTTTAAATCTAGATTAAAGACCCATCTATTTAACCTGGCTTACACATAACATACTAATATGCTTTTAATATCCACATCCGTTAAAGGATTTTTAGGCTGCATTAATTAGGTAAACCGGATCCGGGAACATAACACCCTATGTACTTGCTACATCCTTAGAAGAATGGCATCTACACTAATATTTGTCTGTTTCTCTCTTATTCCGAGGTCACTGCAGTCACCCGGATCCAGTACGTATCCAGACCAGATGGTGGATCAGCACCTAGAAAGGACCTCTACTGCCCTGAAAGACAGCAGAGACCAGGACAACTAGAGTCCCAGATACAGATACCCTGTAAAGACCTTGGGCCCTATTTTAACGATCTGAAACGCAAGTGTCAAAGCGCAAAGCGCAAGTAACTTTGTGGGCGGGTCTCGGCGCTGTTGCTATTTTCCCGGCGGGATAAACGACTCTTGCGCCAGGCGCAAATCTAAAATGGGTTGGTCTGAAGTAGCTTCATTATTCATAGGTGTGGTTTGGGCGTTACGTGAAATAAACCAATCAGAGCATCATCTCACATTCCCTTTAAGAGCAGGCGCGCTTGTTCTAAAGCGGATTCCTATTATAACGGCGGATTTGCCAGACGCGCGCCAGGAGCGTTCACAGCCAAGGAGAGCAACGCTCTCGTCAGGGACGTTGGGGATGGAGAAACCCACCCAAAATAACTTCGGTTAAAAAGGCGTATTATAATTTGGGTAAATGTGTAAGCTAGATGTATGCTTTTATAATAAATTGTCTATCTATCTATCTATCTATCTATCTATCTATCTATCGTAATAATGTATGATTTGCAAAAATGATAACTGCTGCTTCTGAAAAAAAAATGGAGAAAAAATAATAATTAAATGTAATTTTTGTAAGTGCAAATTTACTTTGCCCCGAAGATTTGATAAAAAATAGGGAGAATAGGAATTGTTGAACGAAACAAAGAAATAGAAAGAATAGTGAGGGAATCTGAATTAAGTAATAAAGGGGAGCTGGAAATTTTTTTCAGAAAATACTTTGACAGCTATTCACAAAGTAAAAATTACTGTGGAAAAGTCCAATCAGAATATGAACATGTAATTTAGAGAGGGATTCCTCCTCCCTAGAGGCAATATAAAATCAATAGTGCAGCAGAACAGGAAATCACAGGTATACTGCTGTTCTTTCTCTACTAATGCAGAATCTAGTCAACAAAATAATTACTTTATAATGACATGAAAACATGTACTTTAGTTTATAGTATACATTTTGTTGTCTGTTTTAAAACCACATCTAGGCCTACAGTCTCTGATTCTGTGCAGCGCATAATCTCACATGTTAAAACAAACTCCACGAGGTGTCAGTGATTTGGCCTCTAGAGGCCACCCTCACATCCAGCAATTGGTTATCAATGCAGATTAGCTGGAAAAACTATTAATTGGTTGAAAACTTCAGTCAATAAAGCATCTGAGACAGCTTGAATGGTATGAATGAGTAATGAATTTGATATTAAAAATTATTTAAAATGGAAAAAGGCAAGGATCCAAACATTACAAAAGTAATACAATAATTAACTCACCACCACTCGTGTCATATTGTCAGGGAAAATGTCAATGGATAGCCTATTGGTCGGCTCTTGTCCAGTTCTGTTCTGAATGCGTCTGCTGAGATCTTGCTTGTCTCTTCTAATTCTCTGGATGTCTGAAGGACCTCCATCAGTCTTACCTGACTGCATTATACCTGACGTAAAAACAAAAGAAAACTTAATGTTATCTTAGCTAAAACATTTACCATGTCTGCACACGGAGTTAAAGTCAGCATGAACTGAACATTTACCTAAATGCATGTTATTGATCTTATCATGAACAATTCATGATGCAGTGCAAGAGTTTCATTTAATAAACTCCTTGTATATATCCAAGCCCACCATAATTTTATTTAATTAATTTTTTTTTTTTGGGGGGGGGGATAAATTGGTGGAAATAAATCTGGAATCTGGTTTTGAGTGAAATAAGTATGAACAGATATATTTATTAATCATTTATAACATGTGAGTTAAAATTGCTCACTATTTGGCAGGCATTTTTTTAAATCACTCTCTACTTATTTATGCATTTATCAAAGATGTATAATACATTTGTAAATTACTTATTGGTCATTTATGAACACCTCTATAAACCCTTTAATAAAGGGAACCTAAAAAAAGCATCACACCAACTGCAAGATTGATAAACACGTTTTAAGATGATTTTAGTAAAAAAATAAATAAATAAAATCATGAATACAATCACTAGTAATATGATTTAATGGTTTATAATTTTTGGTCAGAGTGAACAAAGTTTGGTATCAGTATGTTAAAATCAAAACGGCAAACAAGAAGTTTGGTTGGTTATGGCACAGTTAGTATAGATCAATGCTTCTCAAATCATTTGGTCATGGGACCCACATTTTCCCATGGTCATTAAGCCACGAGCCACTTTATGATCAGGACACACATCTATGGTTATATGATTAATCACATCTGACAGGACAGGATAGTTAATTTTTCTGAAGTTAGAGATTTTTCATAACGAGTTACAAATAAATAACGATATAGAATAATTAGTCTGACATTAAGCCTGACAGTATGCCATTTTAATATGTTAAAATCAAAATGCCAAACAAGAAGTTTGGCTGGTTATGGCACAGTTAGTATAGATCAGTGCTTCTCAAAATGGTATGGTTGTGGGACCCATATTTTCCCATAGTCATCAAGCCACGACCCACTTTATGATCAGGACACATATATCGAGAGCAGGGTTAGTTCAGTCAAGAGGCATAGGCTGCGACCAGCTGATGTGGTCAGCTGTCAAATTGCTCCAATCATACCACTCTCCTATTAGACACAGGACATATACTGTATACGTGGCACCACTGCTCGGTAGGCATTCTCAAACGGCTCGCAAGGCTCAACTGATTGCAAAAGCACTTGATATAGACACTTTGCCCACGATTCATTGCCAAAGTTGTACTAATACGACTGACCCAACAACTTTACACAAGATCTGCTTCCGCGCTGGAAGAAGCTAAATATTCAGAAGAATCAAAGCATCCACGAACAACTGGGCCATTTCACCTTTAATCATCTCTGGACGTCTTCACGAAGCTAAGCTTCGTTATTTAATTTTATTTCCTAGTGCTATGTTGGCAAATATGCTTCATGTCACGACAGAATGTGTTGCTGGCAGTCCAATGCTCTAGCCACTATACCACAGAGCAGTGTAGACCCAAATTGCAGAGAACCACACAAGGAATGATTGGAGAAAAAACACAGTCTTTACTTAGTGTCCTTCTTGAATAAACATAAAAATTTACATCAGAAGCAGGGCTGAAGAAGGTTCAGATCCAAAAGGCATACGGTCCAAAAAACTTTAAAAAGTAAAGCTTCCAAATAAGCAGGTCAAAGTTCTGAGTAAAAACTCTCTCAAAGAAATCCAAACATAGGCCAAATGATCTGTCTGAACAAAAGAACTTCAAGACTGAGCGAGGATACAAATAAATGCAGGTCTTATATACGCCCACACACACACTAACAAGCCAGACACAGGTGATATCATTGAGCAAATAATGAACAGGAAATCAGCAGGAAGTTGTGGAATGTCTTGTGCTCTCTGTTTCCCTCTGCTGGACAGACCGTGGTGTGACACTTCATACATTGCTCACTGTCCAATGCTAATTGTTCAGTTATGTTTGCTAGGCATGCTATCATATTACCACACTGGTAACACTACCAGTAAATATACCCACGAGCTCGGTAATCTGTTATTAAGGCTATCAATATGAATTTATGATAGGCACCGTGCACCTAAACTCTCGAGATGAAACGACAGATAATATAAGTTACTAAATAAATACACGATTGTGATAGAGAAAAAGAAGCTGACATCTTGATTTCTTCAAGTGGTCATATTTACCATGTTTACTATGGTAATGTTAATGTCTAGCGTGCACAGACTTTTGCATCTCTTATAAATATTTCTGCCTTGTATGGTGATTATAATCCACATCGGATCAAGTTATTTCAAACACTCTCTGCTGACTGAAAGTTAGTTTTGAGCTCAACTTATTTAAAAAAGTTTTTAATATTGGTGTTAAAGCTGTTATCTTTCTGAAATGATCTGCGGTGCTGACTCTCTCCAGACACGGAGAAACTTCATAACCACTCCTCTAGCCCCAGCTGGCTCGCTTTGGCCCAAGGTTTTCGTCGGGCTAAGAAACCCTGGCCGTTGGCCCAGAGGAAGCCCCGACAAGGCACGATCAAGCCCCGGAAATGACAGTGGAAATGCAACTGGCCCTGACACGCACTAGCACGCCCGCTTTAAGTCCGACAGTGGAAACGCGGCCAGTGACACAGGGCAGTGCAGTCGCCTGTCAATTACGTTAGTTACCCTTTGTTACCGCCTTTACTGACGTAGAAACCACATGACAACAGTGTTGTGGACAGCTCCCGTAAAAATGTGTTTTACTCGACAGGTGAGTTGTTTTGATTCGTATCTTTACAGAAAATGTATGCGCGTCTGATCCATAGTCTGAACACATCTTTGCATTGACTTTGTATGTAATCTACTCATGCAAATTGTTGAACTCGCGTTTGAAAATTATGACATCAAGCACAACATTTATAAAACTTTACCTCATCCATTAAATCCAGGATTTATATTTCCGTCTGATTGATGGCCGTCAGCGGTTGGGTAGAAGACAACAAATGCCATCATCCCACGCCGCTCCTTCTTATCAAACCACGTGATTGTTATTGTTTTGGTAGTGCGCCCTCTCGTGGCAGGTCCTACAACCTGTACCTTTAAAGGTGCATGCTGATCTTTTTAGCTGTTTTAAAAGAGCACCCTTCGCTACTTCTGTTCTTCTGTAAGGGGATCCTGCCCCACTCTATGCACTTAAGAAGGTCTTTGCTTAAAGCTATCAGGGTATTTGGACCGCTTACTTGTTGAGGGTTATCTATTGTCCAGTATCATGTGTAAGTCCTGCCGTTGCATAAGCGGGATTTATGCTTTCGCTGGCTCCACTGCGAGCCTCCGCGGACTGGGCGCGCACCACGGTCAAGGCTTTATACTCATCTCATTCACCGTCCTACAGGGTCTTATGGGTGCTTGAAATCCTTGAAAATTCTTGAAATTTAATGCAGTGTTTTCAAGGTTAATTAAAAATGCTTGTCTTTAGATAAGAGCTTGAAAATGCAGTGCATTGGGTCATTATAATTTGCTTTCTTACTGAATGGTTAATCATGATTTCATAAAATAAGCAGTGATGCCTCGAAATGACAAATTATCGTAAACTGAACGAAATTTGAGTAGCCCTGTTAAGTCTGCTTGGTTGTTTCCATGTGAGAGTGTGCGCTTTGAGCATAAGGTAAACAAAATGTTCCCTGCACAGTTAAACTACATCTTAAGACTGTCGCGAGTAAAGAGACATGAACATGAAGGAAGTGTTATTGTGGTATATATTTAAGATCGACTTGCAATGCATACAATCTTTATGCAGGGTTCCCCAGCATCAGGGTAGGTATCATTGGCATTTATAATTAATCACACATGGCTTAATTTAAATCATTTTACATGGACTCGGGCCGGGCTCAGGCTTGCGCTCCGCTTTGCGAGGTAAATGAGCAGTCATGTGATGTGTTTCCATTAGCGTGAGAAAGATGCAAAAATGGATGCCGAGTAGGTGAAACGGAGACTTGCCTCTGGCGATTATGTTTTGGTTGCACCAGCAACTAAAGCAAAGTCTGAGGTGTGGAAGTTTTGACCATGTTTATAATGAGAATAATGAGCCAGTGGGTTATATTGCTGGAGTGCACCAGTAAGCGCAGGAACGCGCTGAAGCCATCTACAGTGGATTCAATAATTTCCTCCACAAAAACATGTAGGCCTAGCCTAATCTTGGTTAGTAAACTTTTTTTTGTTATGTTTAGTTTTTTTTAAATTATAACTAAATATTAATTGAGTCTTAAATGCATAATGTAGACAGAGTGTATATGTCGGCATTATTATTTATTAATTTCAGCTGCTATTGGCGAAGCAAATCCTGTGGAGCCTTTATCTTATTTTTTTTTATTGCCAAATACCCATCTTAATTTAATTTAAGGAAGACTCCAAGTGGCCTCAAGCCACTATATATATATATATATATATATATGTATATATATATATATATTTTTTTTTTTTTTTTTTTTTTTTTTTGAGATTTTTTGAGATTTTATTAACAAATTTCGGGAGGAGCACGCACAGATAACACGGCCAATTCATCATCAGTAATAACATCTATCTATCCAATTAGCACAAGAGAGAACCCCTATAAATAATCTAAGAAGTCCTACCTTCATTATTTCTAGTCTTTCAGCATTCTTCCACCACCCCAACTCCTCACCTTCAGCCCGGGATCCGGACCCTCTCCCCGGACAGGGGGAATACCCCGGGCTTGGGAGTAAGTACCAAGCTCCGAGCCCTCTCCCAGACACCAGGCCAAATACGCATAACCCTTTACTCTGTTTATTATATGTAAGTGTGAACTTGAGAAGTTGATGTTTCTTTGACTTTACACTTCGCGTGTCACGGTTCATGGGTCAGTGCGCTCATCTTGCATTTCTGTCTGATTGTGTGTGTCTGTTAACTAGCAGCAGCTGCGTTAATGAGCCCCAGCTGCAACTCATTTGCGCTGCCTTTAGGTTTGGCTGGCTTCCTGATCATGTTGTTGGCTCGTTGATTTCTCGTCTGTCTCTCTTGTCTTGTTGTGCTCCTGTTCCTCCAGTTGGTATTCTCTGGACCTTATTTCTTGCCCGCCTGAGATTCCTGCGCTGGGTTTGAGTTACTGCAGCTTGAGCGATCTGGACCCTATTCCTCGCCTGCATAGGATTCCTGGAGTGGTCTGGAAGTGATTCAACTGGGGTTATGCCATCATCTTCCTACGTTCTCATTGCAGACTATCTGAGCTACAAATAAACCATTTTTACCTCGCACTTGAATCTCGTGACTCGATCATTGTGACAGAACGAACCAACCAGAATGGATCCAGCGAGTTCAACAGAACTACGGGACTTTTTAACCAGTAGTAACTCTCGCATGGAATGCTAAGAGGACCAGATGATGGCTACTGGTCGTGCTGTCCAAGCCCTGATCGCTCAGGTTTTGGAATTTACCACTCAGTTTCAGCGCTTCAAGTTAGAGACCGTTTCTTCTCAGCAACCACCTGCGTCCAATCCACCAGCCGCTGTGGATCAAAGCACCCATTCTCCTGAGCCTCGTCTATCTCCACCAGCCTTTTACTCCAGGGAGCCCCAGCTGTTTCGCTCATTTTTGGCTAAATGCTCCCTTTATTTTTCTCTTCAACCGTCATCGTTTCCCACCGAGGAGTCTAATATAGCGTTCATTATCACTCTGCTCACAGGACGAGCTGCTCGCTGGGGAACCACTGTGTGGGAATAAAGACTTCTGTGCCTCCTTTCAAGCATTTTCGGAGGAGCTGAAGAAGGTATTTGATCACGCTGCTTATGGCAGAGAGGCAGCTAGACTTCTTGCGGAGCTGCGACAAGGGGATCGCACCGTAGCCGATTATTCTATCGAATTTCATACTTTAGCCGCAGAGTGTGGCTGGAATTCTGAGGCACTGTTGGACCTGTTTCTACACGGACTTTCGGACACCATCAAGGACGAGATTTATTCCTCTGATTTAACCGCAGGGGTGGATAAACTCATTGAGCTGGCTATTCGTGTGGATGCCAGAGTAAGGAGGCGTGTCCATCAGAAGACACTACGGAGAATCCCTGACGTCACTCATCATAGCAACATGTCATCAATCACTGAGGAGAGGGAGTTCCCTTTCCCTGACCCCGAACCCATGCAGATGGGCAGGTCTCCATTTCGCAGCAGGAGAAGCAGAGATGCAGAGATAAAGGTTTATGCTTGTACTATGGAGCCGCCGGTCACGTCGTTCAGCAATGTCCAGTAAAAGCCGGGGCCCGCCAGTAGGTAAGAGGTTACTGATGGGTGGAGCAACTCTCAATAAATCTTCTCTTTTTCTCCCACGTCACTACCGGTAAGGCTGACACTTCATTCAGTAACTTTTGATTGCGAGGCTTTGGTGGATTCGGGGGCGAGGGGAAATTTTCTAGACATTAATGTGGCTAAAAAACTTAAGATACCCATGGTGGAACTTTCTCAGCCCATCTCTGCGGTGGCACTTAATGGTCAGCCATTACCCTCCGTCATACATTCCACAGTCTCCGTTAAACTCATCATCTCTGGACAACACACTGAGAACATTGACTTTCTGCTCACTGACAATCCTGCTGCTCCTGTGGTATGGGGCATCCCTGGCTGGTGCTCCATAATCCCCACATAAACTGGGGAACAAATTCTGTCTTGTCCTGGAGTGAATATTGTCATGTGTCATGTCTGTTGTCTGCATGTTCTCCTGTGTTTTGTTCTGTGTTTCAGGATGATCACACTGACCTGTCTAACCTGCCATGTGAGTACCTCGACCTGAAGAGAGTGTTCAGTAAGTCACAGGCTGCTTCTCTACCTCCGTATCGTCCCTAAGACTGTGCTATAGAGTTATTGTCAGGTACGCCTCCGCCTAAAGGCAAACTATATTCGCTTTCCAATCCGGAGAGGGAGGTCATGGAGAAATTTCTAATTCTCTTGCGAAGATCAGCCAAGATCATCCGCCCCTCTTCATCTCCAGCAGGTGCAGGATTTTTTTCGTGAAGAAGAAAGACAGTTCTCTTCGCCCCTGTATTGACTATCAAGGGTTGAAGGACATCACGGTGAAGAATACTTATCCTTTTCCATTGATGTTGTCGGCTTTCGAGCGTCTGCAGGGGGTGTCATTTTTCATGAAATTAGATCTCTGTAACGCTTATCATTAATAACCCAATAACCCCAGGGGGCACTTTGAATATCCTGTTCTTCCTTTTGGCCTTTGTAATGCCCCCGTGGTATTCCAAGCACTCGTCAACGATGTGTTGAGAGATATGGCAGATCAGTTCATTTATGTCTACCTGGATGACATACTGATATTTCTTTTGTAAATTACTGGGGGCGACTGTTAGTCTTTCTTCTGGATTTCATCCTTAGAGTAATGGTCAGACGGAGAGGGCCAACCAAGATCTAGAATGAATGTTTGGTTTCTCAGAACCCCTCCTCTTGGAGCCAGCAGCTCTCATGGGTTGAGTATGCACATAACTCGTTAACAGTTTCAGCTACGGGCCTATCGCCTTTTCAGTGTAGTTTAGGGTACCATCCACCACTTTTTCCAGAATTGGAATCCAAAGTCGAGGTTCCCTCTGCCCACGCATTTGTCCAGAGGTGCAGACGCACTTGGACCAGGGCCAGATTGACCCTACTCCGTGTGGGGGCGCGCACCAAGGTTCAGGCCAGTCGCCACCGGTCGAAACCTCCCGTCTACGTCGTTGGTCAAAAAGTGTGGCTTTCATCAAAGAATATTACTCTCCAATCCGTCAGCAATAAGCTTGCGCCCAAATTTATTGGCCCATTTACTGTCACCAAGATTATTAATCCGGAGGCAGTCCGCCTCAAACTCCCTCTGGCATACAGGAGAATTCATCTGGTGTTTCATGTATCCAAATTAAAGCCTGTTTTTCATTCACCCATTAATCCGCCGGTCCAGGTCCCCCCTGGTTAGTTAATTTCTCGTCTGTCTCTCTTGTCTTGTTGTGCTCCTGTTCCTCCAGTTGGTATTCTCTGGACCTTATTCCTCGCCCGCATAAGATTCCAGCGCTGGGTTGGAGTTACTGCAGCTTGAGCGATCTGGACCCTATTCCTCGCCCGCATAGGATTCCAGTGCTGGGTTTGAGATTACTGCTGCTTGAGTGGTCTGGACGTGATTCATCTGGGGTCATGCCATCGTCTTCCTACGTTCTCATTGCTGACTATCTGAGCTACAAATAAACCATTTTTACCTCCCACTTGGATCTCATGACTCGATCATTGTGACATCGCAACCCACTAAGAATAGTATTTTGACTCACCAGTTGAGAAATACTGGTATAGATGTTCTTGGCATGCTCCAAGGAATATATCAAGATAAGACTAATAAACAAAACTAATCAAAGTTATTAAAATGTGTAAAAATGTCATTTAATTTTTTTTTTTAGGGGTGCTCCGATCAGGATTTTTGAGGCTGATCGCTGTTCATAGAAAGTAGTATCTGCCGATACCAATCACTGATACCGATCTTTTTAAAGCCTTCTTTTTATAATTTATAACTATTTATAGTGATACTCCAATCAGGATTTTTAGACATCTATTCAGTGCCCGAATTTAATTTTTGCAAATGGGGGGAATTCCCCTCTAGGGGACTCTTGTGAGGGGAAGCAGCATGGACTATGCTTTCACAAAGAACTTCACTACTGATTCATGGCAGTTTATCACAAATATAACATCCATTATTTTGATTTCAAATCCAAACATTGCCACTCATTAAAAAAGCTTTTTCAGCATTGCAGCATTTTTTTTTCTTTTGTTTGTTTTTTTACACAGTACAGTAATACAATACTTTAAACATTGTTTAAATGTTTAAAAACAATAAATATAGGAAACATTATTCGATCCTTTTTTACTCTTAAGCAAGTGGCAAAACATTTAAACTACTTTTCTTGTTATCACAAACTTACCATTGACAGAAATAGTCAGCTCTACTGCCTTTTCTTTTGCATTTACATCTTTATTACAAGCAGTCCTGCAGTTCATTAAGAGCTTTGTTTTCCTACCTCCACCAGGAGCTGAACTCAAAGATCTAAGACTTTTTTCTATGTACACAAAAGGAATATTTCTCTCAAATATTGTTCACAAATCTTTCTAAATCTTTGTTAGTGAGCACTTCTTGTTCGCCGAGATAATTCATCCACCTCACAGGTGTGGCATATCAAGATGCTGATTAGACAGCTTGATTATTGCACAGGTGTGCCACAAAAGGCCACTCTAAAATGTGCAGTTTTACTGTATTAGGGGGGTCTGGGGGTGTCTGAAATCCACCGTCGTACACACCGATCCAGAGCATCCCAAACATGCTCGGTGGATGACATGTCAGGTGAATATGCTGGCCATGCAAGAACTGGGATGTTTTCAGCTTCCAGGAAATGTGTACAGATCCTTGCAACATGGGGCCATGCATTATCATGCTGCAACATGAGGTGATGGTAGAGGATAAATGGCAAATCAATGGGCATCAGAATCTCGTCACGGAATCTATGTGTATTTAAAATCCCATCAATACAATGCACCTGTGTTTGTTGTCAATAACATATGCCTACCCATACCATAACCCCACTGCCACCATGGGCCACTCGATCCACAACATTGACATCAGGACCCACTGACTCACCCACATGAGGTCCTGGGCTGGTGTGGTTACACGTGGACTGCAGTTGTGAGGTCGTTTGGATGTACTGCCTAATTTTTCTGAAAGACCTTTGGAGCCGGCTTGAATGAACATTCAATTCGTGGTCAACAGCTCTGGTGGACATTCCTGCAGTCAGCATGCAAACTGCACGCTCCCTCAAAACTTGCAACATCTTTGGCGTTGTGCTGTGTGATAAAACTGCACATTTTAGAGTGGCCTTTTATTGTGGCCAGCCTAAGGCACACACCTGTGTAATAATCATTCTGTCTAATCAGCATCTTGATACACCACACCTGTAAGGTGAATGGATTATCTCGGCAAAGGAGAAGTGCTCACTAACACAGACAGGTTTGTGAACAATTCTTGAGAGAAATAGGCCTTTTGTATACATAGTAAAAGTCTTAGATCTTTGAGTTCAACTCATGAAAAATGGGGGTAAAAGCAAAAGTGTTGCATTTATAATTTTGTTCAGTGTATTATTGCCTTGTTTATCTAAAAGTGCTCTTTACTTTTAAACCTAGCCAAAAAGCCATATTTGTTGACTATGGAACACATTAGACTTTAATAATATGCATTTATGGTATAAATACTACATTTTTGCGTCAATCCATGTTTATATTTACTGCAAACAATGCATTGTTACTATAATTCTGCACTTACAGTGCAGCACTTGGTGTGGAAACGATGTCTGCACTGCAGCAGACTACCCACTCCTGAACGCACTGCCAGACCGCAATCGTGTGCAATGAACACTTTTAATCCGTTAACATGAGTGCACCACATATGCACTGCAAGCAGAGTAATGTGAACCTGGCATTATGTGTGTGCGCCAGTGTGCATGAGCGCCAGTGTGCATGAGCGCATGGTCTCCAGGAGAGCATTCGAGCACTGAATAGTTAAACACTGACAAGAATTAAAAAGAAGTGACATTTATCAACTTTAGTGACGATGTGACACTGCCTCGGATGTGCAAGTGACAATTCCTGTGTCAAATGTGCAGCGTGCAGCTCGCTTATAGTCAGACATGATGTATGGTGATTTGAAGCCAATTGCGTGTTTTGAGAGAAAAAGAGAGAATAAGAGTCTCACTCTTTTTGTGAGGTTACATCTCACACAAGGTTTTCAAATTACCGTATAAGTCATTTAATGAGAAAATATAAAGGTGAGTACACCACCTTCATCATAATAATGATTTCCCCTGTGCCGGATAGAGACTAAGATGGTGCTGCTGCATGTCATGCCAAACCTCTCATAGCAGCGTCATCAGATTGAGATTGGCTTTTTGAGATCGGTCTATTTAGAGACCGCCAATCAATCATCCCAATGTGATTATCGGTCGATAGTGATCAATAGCCGACCCAGCAGAGCACCCCTAATTTTTTTTTACCTTCAGGGCATGGTGGCAATGCTTTTGTAAAATATGGAATTATGGCAAATTCAAAATGGCTGAGACACAAAATGGCTGACGTGAAAATTTTATATTGTTCAACTCGGTATGCTGCACTGAATCTAACCAATATACAAGTCTTTTTGGCCAAACAGTTCAGAAGTTATAAGCAAAAATACCCATTTTCATATCTCCTGACAACTAGGTGGTGCTGTGCTGTTTGGTTTGAATACATGTCTATTATGCGCTTTGGCAAACTCTTCAGCACATTATTTGAGAACGATTTGACTAATCAACTTGAATTTCACTTTTTGCCAGAATGGTTTGAAGATGATCTGAGACAGTTTTTATTTTTATGAATATTTTATGAATATCAGACAACCCATCTAGGAAATTATTAATTTGGCATTCGACTCAGCATGAGCCATGGAATCAGGGGGACAATAATTTTGCTTCTAGACCATATAGTTCAAAAGTTAATAGCATAAACATGAGTGCAAATTTGAACTTAAGAGGCAGGGCTTAATTTGTGCCAGAACAAGCCAGAACAAGCACCTCCGAAATCCGATCCGGCAATTTGGCGGATCCCCCTCCTCCAGGGGCGGCGTTTCAGTACGGACAGAGAATAGCCAGATATGTGCCGTGAAAATTATCCAAAATTAATATTTCTATTACTATTCTTTATTGTTATTTTAAATCAGAGGGTTTTACAAATATTTAACCAATGATAAGTATTTAAAAGAGCTTGTCAGTAAAACTTTATAACGCCATTGGATCCTCAAGCTCTCGCGAAAGCTCGTCACTTCACGCGCCTGCACTCAGATTGACGCGCACGCACAGCCTGGAGGAGACAGATCTCCGCTTTTTGCAATGCAGGTGTAAACAAATTACTGTTTGAATAGTTGAATAGTATCCTGTGCATAAGCGCTTTATCGTTTATATCATGAGATTTTGGACAAGTGTATTAAACAGCAAAAAATTTAAAACTATAAACGCCCATTTAGCAACAATAAACGTTATATAACCCGTAAAAGTTGATGATGGCACATGCCTCAGATGCAGACAAAACACAGATCTCCTCATATAGGCTAATGTTAATTGCACGTGTCTGATACAAAACCAGCACTGACGACGCAGTGTTGTTTAATTATTAATTTTTCCACCTTTTCTTTCTTTTCCCCCCTATATTTTAGAGTGTGCCATATAACTGTTTTATTTGTCAAAAACCCATCAGACATCATATTGTTTGTATTTGGTTGCTTAAACTCAACAAACTATGAAAAATAACTCGTATATCATACTTGCAAGGCAGCTTTATACACGCAAACTTTGGATATGACTGTGAGGGCACACAATGTAATACAGCCTTTGGAGCGCGCGAGTAACAAATGGCTTAAAATACTTAAAAGGTGTGTAAATTAGAAATTTTTGTGACAATGCAACAATTACCCGATTAGTCAATTGACAGTTCTGTCAGCTGTCCCGACTGAAATGCGAGTGAGTCTTGTAGTGCAGACAAGATGCACTGATGAGAAGCGGCGAGAGAGTTTATGGATTCGAAGACTGTTTTCGAATGACTGATTTAATCAAGTCAAGTCACCTTTATTTACATAGCGCTTTAAACAAAATACATTGCGTCAAAGCAACTGAACAACATTCATTAGGAAAACAGTGTGTCAATAATGCAAAATGACAGTTAAAGGCAGTTCATCATTGAATTCAGTGATGTCATCTCTGTTCAGTTTAAATAGTTTCTGTGCATTTATTTGCAATCATGCTCTAGTTGTCCTGGTCTCCGCTGTCTTTCAGGGATGTAGAGGTCCTTTCTAGGTACTGATCCACCATCTGGTCTGGATACGTACTGGATCCGGGTGACTGCAGTGACCCTCTGATCTGGATACAGACTGGATCTGGTGGCTACAGTGACCTCGGAATAAGAGAGAAACAGACTAATATTAGCGTAGATGCCATTCTTCTAATAATGTAGCAAATACATCGGATGGTATGGGAAGTGTTCCCGGTTCCGGTTTACCTAATTAATGCAGCCTAAAAAATCCTTTAACGGATTTCGATATTAAAAGCATATTAGTATGTTATGTGTAAGCCAGGTTAAAGAGATGGGTCTTTAATCTAGATTTAAACTGCACGAGTGTGTCTGCCTCCCGAACAATGTTAGGTAGGTTATTCCAGAGTTTAGGCGCCAAACAGTAAAAGGATCTGCCGCCCGCAGTTGATTTTGATATTCTAGGTATTATCAAATTGCCTGAGTTTTGAGAACGTAGCCGATGTAGAGGATTATAATGTAAAAGGAGCTCATTCAAATGCATTTTGGACACGCTGTAGTTTGTTTACTAAGCGTGCAGAACAACCACCCAATAAAGCATTACAATACTCTAACCTTGAGGTCATAAATGCATGGATTAACATTCCTGCCATAGGCCATAATTTAGATATATTTTTGAGATGGAAAAATGCAGTTTTACAAATGCTAGAAACGTGGCTTTCTAAGGAAAGATTGCGATCAAAAGCACACCTAGGTACATAACTGATGACGAAGAATTGACAGAGCAGCCATCAAGTCTTAGACAGTGTTCTAGGTTATTACATGTAGAGTTTTTAGGTCCTATAATTAACACCTCTGTTTTTTCAGAATTTAGCAGTAAGAAATTACTCGTCATCCAGTTTTTTATATCGACTATTAGACCATTAGTTTTTCAAATTGGTGTGTTTCACCGGGCCGCGAAGAAATATAGAGCTGAGTATCATCAGCATAACAGTGAAAGCTAACACCATGTTTCCTGATGATATCTCCCAAGGGTAACATATAAAGTGTGAAGAGTAGCGGCCCTAGTACTGAGCCTTGAGGTACTCCATACTGCGCTTGTGATCGATATGACACATCTTCAATCACTGCTACGAACTGATGGCGGTCATATAAGTATGATTTAAACCATGCTAATGCACTTCCATTAATGCCAACAAAGTGTTCAAGTCTATGCAAAAGTATGTTGTGGTCAATTGTGTCAAACGCAGCACTAAGATCCAATAAAACTAATAGAGAGATACAACCACGATCAGATGATAAGAGCAGGTGATTTGTAACTCTAAGGAGAGCAGTCTCAGTACTATGATACGGTCTAAATCCTGACTGGAAATCCTCACAATATACCATTTTTCTCTAAGAAGGAATATAATTGTGAGGATACCACCTTTTCTAGTATCTTTTACAGAAAAGGGAGATTCGAGATTGGTCTATAATTAACTAGTTCTTTGGGGTCATGTTGTGGTTTTTTGATGAGAGGCTTAATAACAGTCAGTTTGAAGGTTTTGGGGACATATCCTAATGACAATGAGGAATTAATAATAGTCAGGAGAGGATCTATGACTTCTGGAAGCACCTCTTTTAGAAGCTTAGATGGTATAGGGTGTAACATACATGTTGTTGGTTTTGATGATTTAACAAGTTTATACAATTCTTCCTCTCCTATAGTAGAGAATTAGTGGAACTGTTCCTCGGGGGGTCTATAGTGCACTGTCTGATGCGATGCTGTAGATGACGGCTAAATGGTTACAATTTTATATCTAATAGTATTGATTTTAGAAGTAAAGTAGTTCATAAAGTCATTACTGTGATGTTGGGAAATGTCAACACTTGTTGAGGCTTTATTTTTCGTTAATTTAGCCACTGTATTGAATAAATACCTGGGGTTATGTTTGTTTTCTTCTAAAAGAGAAGAAAAGTGATCGGATCTAGCAGTTTTTAATGCTTTTCTGTGGGATAGGTTACTTTCCCGCCAAGCAATACGAAATACCTCTAGTTTTGTTTTCCTCCAGCTGTGCTCCATTTTTCAGGCTGCTCTCTTTAGGGTGCAAGTATGCTCATTATACCATGGTGTCATACTGGTTTCCTTAACCTTCCTTAAGCGTAAAGGAGCAACTGTATTTAAAATGCTAGAAAAGAGAGAGTACATAGTTTCTGTTACATCATCAAGTTGTTCTGAGGTTTTGCATATGCTAAGGAATTTGGATACATCAGGAAGATAACTTAAAAAGCAGTCTTTTGTGGTAGAAGTGATGGTTCTTCCATACTTGTAACAAGAAGTAGAATTTACAATTTTGGCTATATGAAGTCTGCACAAAACTAAATAATGATCTGAGATATCATCACTTGGCTGCGTAATTTCAACACTATCAACATCTATTCAATGTGAAAGTATTAAATCTAGAGTATGATTTCGACAATGAGTAGGTCCTGAAACGTGATGTCTAACCCCGATAGAGTTCAGAATGTCTATAAATGCTGATCGCAATGCATCTTTTTCATTATCAACATGGATATTAAAATCACCAACTATTAAAACTTTATCTGCAGCCAGAACTAACTCTTTAATGAAGTCTGTATGGTGCCCTGGTGGCCTGTATACAGTAGCCAGTACAAACATAACAGGGGATTTATCATTAACATTTGTTTCTCTGGATAATGTTATATGAAGCACCATTACTTCAAACGAGTTATACTTGAAGCCTGCCCTCTGAGAAATCCTTAAAACGTTATTATAAATTGAAGCAACACCTCCCCCTTTGCCTTTTAGACGCAGCTCATGTTTATAACAGTAATCTTGGGGGGTGGATTCATTTAAAATTATGTAATGATCAGGTTTTAGCCAGGTTTCTGTCAAACAGAGCACATCTAGATTATGATCAGTGATCATATTATTTACAAAAATTGTTTTCGTAGAAAGGGATCTGATATTCAATAAGCCAAGCTTTATCATTTGTTTATCCGTATTGCATCTGTTTTTTATTTGTTGAACCTCAAGTAAATTGTTAATCTTAACTTGGTTTGGATGTTTTTTGTATTTTCTAGTTCGGGGAACAGACAGAGTCTCTAAAGTGTGATATCTAGGTGAAAGAGTCTCTATGTGCTGAGAATTAACTGACCTCTGTGACGTGAGGCAGCTAGCAGACGGTCGGTTTAGCCAGTCTCATCTGCGACAGAGATAGATAAACTGTACATGTGACAAGAGGTGCAAATAACAATAGCAGGAGAAGCCCACATTTCTGTAAGTCATAAGCCTAAGTCTCAATGGCAATGCCATTGAGCCTTCAGGGCTCGATTAAGACCAAATTAGGCCTGATGCTGCAGCGCAAAAAGGGCCTATTTTTTTCTCGGCATTGGTGCATGTGCATTCGACACTCAAGCGCCAGCATGCTTAGCCCTTCCTGCCCAACTGAGGACTGCGGCTCTCCTTTGATTCTTTCCAACTTTGAGAAGCTCCGCTTGCCGGAGGCACTGGACATCATCATGCACATATAGATGCGCAACCCAATTTCGACATTTGGAAACATATGAGAAAGATTCAATGATGACAAAAGCTCATACAAGCTCTGCTGATTCGTTCACAGTCACCGGTTTCTGAGTGCACATGAATGCAGCAAACTGTATCCAATTAATAATCAGTTAAACAGTTTAAAAAGTCATTTTTTTTTTTTTTCATTAAATTATCAAAATATTTAAAAAGGTTTGCTGCATGGTTAAAATACGCTACGTCTATCGATAGATAGATAGATAGATAGATAGATAGATAGATAGATAGATAGATATCTATTAAAAAACCTATACGTTTATTTAGAGGGAAAAAAAGATTATTTCATTCAGATATAGACATAATGCAGACACAAAATGTTTACAAACATTAGGCTATAATAAACACTGTAAACATAGCTAGGCTATTTTTATAATCATTTGGCATTCAAATTACATACGTGAATATGGAAACATTTGATTTTGTGTTGAATGAGAGACCCAACGTTGGTTTCAGTTTCGTTTTAGCCTAAATTAATTAGTTTTGGTTTGTCGTCAATATTGCTATAGCTACTTATATTTGATATTCTTGTTCTTTTCTAAATACTGTTAATTGAAATGATTTGTTGTGGAGGGATGGGAACTAAAATAGTCTAGCGGAGCTTCTAAAGTTTCCCGGAAGCTGAACAGTTTTCATTTGCAATATTAACCTCAAAATAATGCTTAGAATGAAATTTGGAGTCCGACTTCCGGACGCATATACAGCGTTACTTATTATACATTTACTATTATTCTGTATTCTTTGCATTTACATTTTAGCATCCAGATACGTCGGGAATGTGTAAACATTTGGATTCGTGCAGAATGAGAGGCAGATGGGAGTTTTACTTACTCAAACATGTTTGAGGGCAGAAAGGAAAATGATTGGTTTACAGATTCAACCAATGAAATTGAAGCAGATGCGGAGTCAGGAAATTTGAACGTATGGAAGGAATACTTCAGACAGATACGTTACTGACGCTTCGTGGGAGGCATTTATTGCAAGGTAAGTTCATTTACCATGTATTTTCATGAAAAAAATTAACATCTCTAACATTTAATAAGATAATTAGCGAACAAAGATGCACAGAACAAGTAATCATGGACTAAATATTATATAGCATGCATTTTCACTTGACTGCTTCATCAACTGGAGTAAAACATGCTTTTCCAATGCTTCCACGCTGTCTGTGAAACGGATATGAGCGAAAAAAGAACTCTCCTTGACATAACATCAGTCAGTTAGCGTTAGCATTAGCATTAGCACTGCTCTCAGGGCAGGAGTACTCGATATTACTGTTATTTTTAATGAACTGTGTGCTGCTGTCAGGGCAGGAGTACTCAATATTCATATTACAGTTATTTTTACTGTTCCTTGAGCTGCTCTCCGTGTAGGAGTACTCTATATTCATACTACTGTTATTTTTGTGTATTATATGCTGCTGTGGGGCAGAAGTACTCTATTTTCATATTACTGTTATTTTTAGTGTATTATGCGCTGCTCTCAGGGCAGGAGTACTCAATATTCTTATTACTATTATTTTACTAAACTATGTGCTGCTCTCAGGGCAGAAGTAATCAATATTCATATTACTATTATTTTACTAAACTATGTGCTGCTGTCAGGGCAGGAGTAATCAATATTCATATTACTGTTATTTTTAGTGTATTATGTGCTGCTCTCAGGGCAGAAGTACTCAATATTCATATTACTACAACCCGAATTCCGGAAAAGTTGGGACGTTTTTTAAATTTTAATGAAATGAAAACTAAAAGACTTTCAAATCACATGAGCCAATATTTTATTCACAATAGAACATAGATAACATAGCAAATGTTTAAACTGAGAAAGTTTACAATTTTATGCACAAAATGAGCTCATTTCAATTTTGATTTCTGCTACAGGTCTCAAAATAGTTGGGACGGGGCATGTTTACCATGGTGTAGCATCTCCTTTTCTTTTCAAAACAGTTTGAAGACGTCTGGGAATTGAGGCTATGAGTTGCTGGAGTTTTGCTGTTGGAATTTGGTCCCATTCTTGCCTTAGATAGATTTCCAGCTGCTGAAGAGTTCGTGGTCGTCTTTGACTTATTTTTCGTTTAATGATGCGCCAAATGTTCTCTATAGGTGAAAGATCTGGACTGCAGGCAGGCCAGGTTAGCACCCGGACTCTTCTACGACGAAGCCATGCTGTTGTTATAGCTGCAATATGTGGTTTTGCATTGTCCTGCTGAAATAAACAAGGCCTTCCCTGAAATAGACGTTGTTTGGAGGGAAGCATATGTTGCTCTAAAACCTTTATATACCTTTCAGCATTCACAGAGCCCTCCAAAACATGCAAGCTGCCCATACCGTGTGCACTTATGCACCCCCATACCATCAGAGATGCTGGCTTTTGAACTGAACGCTGATAACATGCTGGAAGGTCTCCCTCCTCTTTAGCCCGGAGGACACGACGTCCGTGATTTCCAACAAGAATGTCAAATTTGGACTCGTCTGACCATAAAAAACTATTCCACTTTGAAATAGTCCATTTTAAATGAGCCTTGGCCCACAGGACACGACGGCGCTTCTGGACCATGTTCACATATGGCTTCCTTTTTGCATGATAGAGCTTTAGTTGGCATCTGCTGATGGCACGGCGGATTGTGTTTACCGACAGTGGTTTCTGAAAGTATTCCTGGGCCCATTTAGTAATGTCATTGACACAATCATGCCGATGAGTGATGCAGTGTCGTCTGAGAGCCCGAAGACCACTGGCATCCAATAAAGGTCTCCGGCCTTGTCCCTTACGCACAGAGATTTCTCCAGTTTCTCTGAATCTTTTGATGATGTTATGCACTGTAGATGATGAGATTTGCAAAGCCTTTGCAATTTGACGTTGAGGAACATTGTTTTTAAAGTTCTCCATAATTTTTTTACGCAGTCTTTCACAGATTGGAGAGCCTCTGCCCATCTTTACTTCTGAGAGACTCTGCTTCTCTAAGACAAAGATTTTATAGCTAATCATGTTACAGACCTGATATCAATTAACTTAATTAATCACTAGATGTTCTCCCAGCTGAATCTTTTCAAAACTGCTTGCTTTTTTAGCCATTTGTTGCCCCCGTGCCAACTTTTTTGAGACCTGTAGCAGGCATTAAATTTTAAATGAGCTAATTAAGTGGATAAAAGTGTAAAATTCCTCAGTTTAAACATTTGCTACGTTATCTATGTTCTATTGTGAATAAAATATTGGCTCATGTGATTTGAAATTCCCTTAGTTTTCATTTTATTAAAATTTAAAAAACGTCCCAACTTTTCCTGAATTCGGGTTGTATTATTTTACTAAACTATGTGCTGCTCTCAGGGCAGAAGTACTCAATATTCATATTACTATTATTATACTAAAATATGTGCTGCTCTCAGGGCACGAGTAATCAATATTCATATTACTGTTATTTTTAGTGTATTATGTGCTGCTCTCGGGGCAGAAGTACTCAACATTCATATTACTGTTATTTTACTAATCTATGCGCTGCTCTCAGGGCAGAAGTACTCAATATTCATATTACTATTATTTTACTAAAATATGTGCTGCTCTCAGGGCACGAGTACTCAATATTCATATTACTGTTATGTTTAGTGTAACGTGCTGCTCTCAGGGTAGGAGTACTCAATATTCATATTACTGTTATTTTTACTGATCTATGTGCTGCTCTCAGGGCACGAGTACTCAATATTCATATTACTGTTATGTTTAGTGTAACGTGCTGCTCTCAGGGCACGAGTACTCAATATTCATATTACTGTTATGTTTAATGTAACGTACTGCTCTCAGGGAAGGAGTACTCAATATTCATATTACTGTTATTTTTACTGATCTCAGGGCAGGAGTACTCATTCATATTACTGTTATTTTTACTGATCTCAGGGCAGGAGTACTCAATATTCATATTACAGTTATTTTTACTGTTCTATGAGCTGCTCTCAGCGTAGATCTTCATCAGAGGTGGGTAGTAACGAGTTACATTTACTTCGTTACATTTACTTGAGTAATTTTTTGGGGTAATACTTTTATTATTTTATTATGATACTTTTCGGAGTATATTTAAAGATGGGCACTTTATACTCTTACTTGAGTAAATTTTTGGGGGAAAATCTGTACTTTTACTTCGTTACTGTGGGCGACGCTCCTCTCGTTACTTTATCTTAATGCAATAAATGTTATAAATGCTTCAGTTTGTTCCAAACGCGCCGTCTACTTTTCTCTGGGCAATGAGCGATGCCCATTCGCGAATGATTCATTCTTTTGAGTCAATACTGTTCAAAGGCTTGATCAAACCAATTGGCAAACGAGTGAATTGGTTCATGAATCAGTTTGAATGAGTCGTTCAGTTCCCTGCCGCACGCGCTGAGCATCTGAAGTGGTTCACTCGGAGTTGTAACGTTTAAGAACAGAAAGAGCGTTGAAAACGTGGCTGGAACTGCACTGAATTGAAATCTGCAAAGATTATTATTTGCTAGCGATGGAGATCCTTATTAGATGAACACCGCGTGTGCTGTCTACTGTTTAACAGGTAATAACTTGGGCTACATTCGATTACAGTACACGATACCACTGTGACATTAGTTTGTTGTACGTGTGTGGCTTATAACAGAGGGGAGTCAAGTTGAATGCAGCTTCCAAAAGACAAAAAATAGCCGATTAAGATTTTATTAATTTTAATACAATCACACTGGTGCAAGTCAGCTGCTAAATTCAGATCTGTGATCGCTTGCTGGCGCTGAGCCAGAGATAGATGCGTTTATACAGCGCTGCGCATTATAACAAATCACACATGATTCTTTTGAGCTTATTAAAGCATTGGCCAATCAGAGGTGTTCAGATGAGTCATCGCTAAAATGCCGGTGCTTCCTTCACTCGCTCACTGACTGAATACCTCTTTCTGGCGAATTCTCTCGCAGGAACAACAAAGTGCAGATGTGTGTACGAATCTTTAATTAAGATATTGATTTCACAGTGTTAACAGTTTCAGTGATTTTAATGGGAGTTTCTGAGAGTGATTGAAATCTAGACTGTCAGTGAAAATTATCTTTAATAATGTAAATGTTATTTGCTCTCTTTCTGAACAATGAAAGATTAGTAGCAATATTTAAATCACATTAACTTTCAATGTTAAATTCACATTTAATATAAAGTCAGTCGTATTAAAAATATGTTATGGCATGACACCTATATCTGTTACTTAAGTAAACAGACAAGCTTTTATAATAAATTACATAAATTGGAGTAAAGGATGATGAAATATATACATTTATACACACACACATACATTACATACATTTTATCTATATATCTAAATAAAAATAGGCTCAGTATATATGACCCAAAGTAACTAGTAACTAACTACTTGAGTAGATTTTTTATCCGATACTCTTTTACTCTTACTCAAGTAACTATTCAAGACTAGTACTTTTACTTGAGTAAATATTTCTAGAAGTACTTTTACTTTTACTTGAGTACAGTTTTTGGGTACTCTACCCACCTCTGATCTTCATACTACTGTTATTTTTAGTGTATTATATACTGCTCTGGGGCAGAAGTACTCAATATTCATATTACTGTTATTTTTACTGAACTATGAGCTGCTCTCAGGGCAGGAGTATGTGATATTCATATTTTAAGAGTAATCGGTTTTTTTTAATCATTACATTTATAAATCAATAGACAATTTCTGCATTATTGAATAATCTTTTATTTTGTTTTCCAGTTACCTAGACGAGCTGGCAGAAACAGGACAAATCAAAGGAGCTAACACTAAAGAGGCATCTGATGCTGCTGAGTGCAAAATGGTGCAAAAATGGAGATAAATTAAAAATGGTGTGTGTTTGGTCCCACCTGATAAAAGCACATAATAGCCAAGGGTATTTGAAGGGTAATTGGTTCTCATGGGGACGTTAGCGATTATAAACATTTACAGGGGTTAGTCTGTGATTTTATTGCCATCTGAATCCAGAATGTCATTGTTTTTTCTCCCACAATCCCCATGAAAATCTCCGGCCGAATCCCAAGGTCATGTGGTAATTTAATTGCTGTCCAAATCCACATATCTGAGATTAAATCATTTCAAAATGAATTGTTTAAAACCGTTTTCACCACTGTTTAACACCATATATATATATATATATATATATATATATATATATATATATATATATTGAAATACTAAAATGTTTACAAGAATACTATTACAGAAATGCTCCATCACAGTGATTGGATGCTTATTAAGAACAAAAAGACCAGAATAGCACGTAAACATTTGAAATGGGTCATTATTATGGCAGTAACAGGTATGCAACACAATTTTTTTATATTTATAGGCCTACAATTACATACTTAAAAATGCAAACCAAGTAGCTTTGTTTGCCTCATGTAAATAAGAGGTTGCATTTACTTATTAATGCTAATCTCCACATTTTTTGAGACCCATAATTTTGAGAGATAAAATTTAAGAAAACCAGTTCAGCTATATTGGGTCTGTTTTCCTTTTAAACCAGAGATTTAAATAAATAATAAATATTATATTATTACATTTAAATCTATTATTCCAAGAGTATGACATTTTATTTAGAGCAGACAACCATGCAACTGGCCATGTCTGCAGTGCGTTCCTAGGTTCACACATCTATCTGCTCCACTGTGAATAAATCATCAAATCCATGAGTTATCACTGAGGTGTCATGTAAATAATTCTTTACATATGTTCATATGAATAACAATTGCCATCTGAATTGTGAGAGAAGTCCTGAGTTGACTTTGTAATACATAAATGTGATTTCAAAAGTTCCCAGTGTCAATCTATGTGCAACCACTTAATGTTCTCATAGGCTGTTGCAGAGAAATTAAGCCCTCTAATTCTAAAAATAACCAAAATGTTTTATATATACAGTACAGACCAAAAGTTTGGAAACATTACTATTTTTAAAGTTTTTGAAAGAAGTTTCTTCTGCTCATCAAGCCTGCATTTATTTGATCAAAAATACAGAGAAAAATGTAATATTGTGATATATTATTACAATTTAAAATAATTGTTTTTAAATTTATTATACTTTAAATTATCATTTATTTCTGTGATGCAAACTGAATTTTTAGGATCATTCTCACATGATCCTTTAGAAATCATTCTAATATGATGATTCATTATCAAAGTTGGAAACAGTTCTGCTGCTTAATATTTTTCAGAACATGTGATACTTTTTTAGGATACTTTGATGAATAAAAAGTAAAAAAAAAAAAAAAGAAGCTATGTTTCTAAAATATAAATATTTTGTAATAACAATATACACTACTGGTCAGTAATTTGGGGTCAGTATTTTTTCTTTCTTTTTTTTTTTAAATAAAATCAATACTTTTATTCAGCAAGGATGTGTTAAATTGATAAAAAGTGATAGTAAAGAAAATATATTATTAGAATATATATTATTAGAATTTTTATTTTTTATTTTGAATAAATGCAGTTCTTTTTAACCTTTTATTCATCAAATATATCAGACAGCAGAACTGTTTCCAACACTCATAATAAATTAGAATATTAGAATGATTTCTAAATGATCATGTGATAGACTGGATGTTACATGTGACACTGAAGGCTGGAGTCATGATGCTGAAAATTCAGCTTTGCATCAGAGGAATAAATTATTATTTTAAAGTATATTCAAATAGAAAAGTATTATTTTAAGTTGTAATAATATTTCACAACATTACTGTTTTTTTCTGTATTTTTGATCAAATAAATGCAGGCTTGATGAGCAGAAGAAACTTCTTTCAAAAACATTATTATATATATATTGTGCTGTAAATGTTGATTTATTCAATGTCTGTTGTACAGATTATTTGTGTAAGAGCAAAATGAAATGTTGATTGAAAATAGTCAGTTTACAGGTCCAATATTATAATAAAATAATAAAGTATAATTATGACTTCTTTCATTTTTTAAACAATTACAATTACAAACAAATCCAGTGAATTAAATGCATGTATAATACACAGGAAGATTTCGCTGCAATAGGTAGGTGCATCATTAAACTGCTGTAGTTTGAACGTGCTCCCTTTAAACCAGGCCCTAGGTCGCCTTGCAAGATATCTTCTCAAAGCCAGTTTCTCAAAGTCCCCAGAAGTGTTTACAACGTCTTCCTGCATTTGAAATGCATAAACAGTCTGGTTTCAATTTACACTGATGATTATGAAAAATAAGTAAAAATATAAAAATAAAAACAAAAACATTATTTTACCTGAAGTCTTTAGTTTTGGACATTGAATCATGAACATCCTCATTTCCATATATTTCCTGGACCAATTTCTTTTGTGGAGCAAACTTGCAAACCAGGAACATTACATATATGAACAGCTCACTACCCAGTATCTGAAATTTAGCAATGTAAGCAAACATAATTACTAGTAAAATCATAAAAACCACATTTCAACTCCCTCAAAATTGACAATTTCTTAATGACACATAATACATTCTTAAACCCTGCCATTTCTACAGCCTACTGTACTCTGTTTGGCCTCAGCTACAACTACAGTGATTGAGGGCAGATTAGAGTAGTAGACGTTTGAAGGACAGCCGATGACGTCCATAGGCTGGCATTATGCAAATAAACCTAACAGGTAACTGGTAACATGAAATGAGACTGGAGTTTCTGACACTCATTTCAGCACAGTAGTTCAGAATCAGTTTTCTTACTTTTAAGAGACAAAACTTTATTTGTTGTGCAATTTGATCTGTAAACCTTTGCAGACCTTTTTACATTTACAAACAGCTATATTGCAATTCATGAAAAACAATATTTGAGGGGAAAATAATATGGGCACTTATATCAGCAATAATATGGGCACAAATATCAGCAAGATTCTCAAATAAAACTGGAGAAAGAAAGTCCAGAAATTTCCTTTCTCCAAGAAGGGACCAATGATGGCTTTCTGCCTTTTCCAAGAATGTTATTCTGCAAAGAGAAGAAAAACTACATGAAACAGTCACAGCTGTAATAAAAACAAATGTATGGGCCCTGAGAGGAGCACACAGTTTAATAAAATAATAGTAATATGAATATTAAACAATACTGCCCTAAGAGTAGCATATAATAAACTAAAAGAAACAGTAATATGAATATTGAGTACTCCTGCCCTGAGAGGTGCACATAGTTCAGTAAAATAAAAGTAATATGAATAATGAGTACTCCTGCCCTGACAGCAGCGCATAGATTATTAAAATAATAGTAATATAAATATTGAGTATTTCTGCCCTGAGAGCAGGGCATAGATAATTCAAATAACAGTAATGTGAATATTGAGTACTCCTGCCCTGAGAGCAGTGCATAGATAATTAAAATAATAGTAATATGAATATTGAGTATTCCTGCCCTGAGAGCAGCACATAGTTAAGTAAAATAATAGTAATATGAATATGGAATACTCCTGCCCTGAGAGCAGCACATAATACAATAATAATAACAGTAATGTGAATATTGAATACTCCTGCCCTGAGAGCAGCTCATAGAACAGTAAAAATAACAGTAATATGAATATTGAGTACTCCTGCCCTGAGAGCAGCTCATAGTTTAGTAAAATAATATTAATAAGAATATTGAGTACTTCTGCCCTGAGAGCAGTACATAGTTTAGTCAAATAACAGTAATATGACAATGGAATACTTCTGCCCTGAGAGCAGCACACAGTTCATTAAAAATACCATAAATTTAAATATTGAATACTCATGCCCTGTAAGCAGCACACAGTTCAATAAAAATAACAGTAATATCAATATTGAGTACTCCTGCCCTGAGAGCAGTGCTAATGCTAATGCTAACGCTAACTGACCGATGTAATGTCAAGGAGAGTTCTTTTTTCGCTCATATCCGTTTCACAGACAGCGTGGAAGCATTGGAAAAGCATGTTTTACTCCAGTTACCTCATAACCAGCTTTGGTGTAATCAACTGATGAAGCAGTCAAGTGAAAATGCATGCTATATAATATTTAGTCCATGATTACTTGTTCTGTGCATCTTTGTTCGCAAATTATCTTATTAAATGTTACGAGATGTTAATTTTTTTTCATGAAAATACATGGTAAATGAACATACCTTGCAATAAATGCCTCCCACGAAGCGTCAGTAACGTATCTGTCTGAAGTATTCCTTCCACACGTTCAAATTTCCTGACTCCGCCTCTGCCTCAATTTCATTGGTTGAATCTGTAAACCAATCATTTTCCTTTCTGCCCTCAGAACATGTTTGAGTAAGTAAAACTCCCATCTGCCTGTCATTCTGCACGAATGAGAGAGGTAAGCATCAGCTTTCCCTTTTGTTTTTGGATTAACGTCTTTATAGGCTAAACATTAGAGGATTTGAACTAGAAAAAACAAAAAACGTCCAAACCAAGTTAAGATTAACAATTTAATTGAGGTTCATCAAATAAAAAACAGAAGCAATATGGATAAACAAATGATGAAGCTTGGCTTATTGAATATCAGATCCCTTTCTACGAAAACACTTTTTGTAAATAATATGATCACTGATCATAATATAGATGTACTCTGTTTGACAGAAACCTGGCTAAAACCTGATGATTACATTATTTTAAATGAGTCCACCCCCCAAGATTACTGTTATAAACATGAGCCGTGTCTAAAAGGCAAAGGGGGAGGTGTTGCTTCAATTTATAACAACGTTTTCAGGATCTCTCAGAGAGCAGGCTTCAAGTATAACTCGTTTGAAGTAATGGTGCTTCATATAACATTATCCAGAGAAACAAATGTTAATGATAAATCCTCTGTTATTGTTTGTACTGGCTACTGTATACAGGCCACCAGGGCACCATACAGACTTTATTAAAGAGTTTGGTGATTTTACATCCGAGTTAGTTCTGGCTGCAGATAAAGTCTTAATAGTTGGTGATTTTAATATCCATGTTGATAATGAAAACGATGCATTGGGATCAGCATTTATAGACATTCTGCACTCTATTGGTGTTAGACAACACGTTTCAGGACCTACTCATTGTCGAAATCATACTCTAGATTTAATACTGTCACATGGAATTGATGTTGATGGTGTTGAAATTATTCAGCCAAGTGATGATATCTCAGATCATTATTTAGTTCTGTGCAAACTTCATATAGCCAAAATTGTAAATCCTACTTCTTGTTACAAGTATGGAAGAACCATCACTTCTAACACAAAAGACTGCTTTTTAAGTTATCTTCCTGATGTATCCAAATTCCTTAGCATATCCAAAACCTCAGAACTTGATGATGTAACAGAAACTATGGACTCTCTCTTTTCTAGCACTTTAAATACAGTTGCTCCTTTACGCTTAAGGAAGGTTAAGGAAAACAGTTTGACACCATGGTATAATGAGCAGACTCGCACCCTAAAGAGAGCAGCCCGAAAAATGGAGCGCAGCTGGAGGAAAACAAAACTAGAGGTATTTCGTATTGCTTGGCGGGAAAGTAACCTATCCCACAGAAAAGCATTAAAAACTGCTAGATCCGATTACTTTTCTTCTCTTTTAGAAATAAACAAACATAACCCCAGGTATTTATTCAATACAGTGGCTAAATTAACGAAAAATAAAGCCTCAACAAGTGTTGACATTTCCCAACATCACAGCAGTAATGACTTTATGAACTACTTTACTTCTAAAATCGATACTATTAGAGATAAAATTGCAACCATTCAGCTGTCAGATACAGTATCATATCACACAGTGCACTATAGACCCCCTGAGGAACAGTTCCACTCATTCTCTACTATAGGAGAGGAAGAGTTGTATAAACTTTTTAAATCATCTAAACCAACAACATGTATGTTAGACCCTATACCATCTAAGCTCCTAATAGAGGTGCTTCCAGAAGTCATAGATCCTCTTCTGACTATTATTAATTCCTCATTGTCAGTAGGATATGTCCCCAAAACCTTAGTTATTAAGCCTCTCATCAAAAAACCACAGCTTGACCCCAAAGAACTAGTTAATTATAGACCAATCTCGAATCTCCCTTTTCTGTCCAAGATACTAGAAAAGGTGGTATCCTCACAATTATATTCCTTCTTAGAGAAAAATGGTATATGTGAGGATTCCCAGTCAGGATTTAGACCGTATCATAGTACTGAGACTGCTCTCCTTAGAGTTACAAATGATCTGCTCTTATCATCTGATCGTGGGTGTATCTCTCTATTAGTTTTATTGGATCTTAGTGCTGCGTTTGACACAATTGACCACAAAATTCTTTTGCATAGACTTGAACACTTTGTTGGCATCAGTGGAAGTGCATTAGCATGGTTTAAATCGTACTTATATGACCGCCATCAGTTCGTAGCAGTGAATGAAGATGTATCCTATCGATCACAAGTGCAGTATGGAGTACCTCAAGGCTCAGTACTAGGGCCACTACTCTCCACGCTCTATATGTTACCCTTGGGAGATATCATCAGGAAACATGGTGTTAGCTTTCACTGTTATGCTGATGATACTCAACTCTATATTTCTTCGCAGCCCGGTGAAACACACCAATTTGAAAATCTAATGGATTGCTTAGTCGATATAAAAAACTGGATGACAAGTAATTTCTTACTGCTAAATTCTGAAAAAACAGAGGTGTTAATTATAGGACCTAAAAACTCCGCTTGTAATAACCTAGAACACTGTCTAAGACTTGATGGTTGCTCTGTCAATTCTTCGTCATCAGTTAGGAACCTAGGTGTGCTATTTGATCGCAATCTTTCCTTAGAAAGCCACGTTTCTAGCATTTGTAAAACTGCATTTTTCCATCTCAAAAATATATCTAAATTACGGCCTATGCTCTCAATGTCAAATGCAGAAATGTTAATCCATGCTTTTATGACCTCAAGGTTATATTATTGTAATGTTTTATTGGGTGGTTGTTCTGCACGCTTAGTAAACAAACTACAGCTAGTCCAAAATGCAGCAGCAAGAGTTCTTACTAGAACCAGGAAGTATGACCATATTAGCCCGGTCCTGTCAACACTGCACTGGCTCCCTATCAAGCATCGTATAGATTTTAAAATATTGCTTATTACCTATAAAGCCCTGAATGGTTTAGCACCTCAGTATTTGAATGAGCTCCTTTTACATTATAATCCTCTACGTCCGCTACGTTCTGAAAACTCAGGCAATTTGATAATACCTAGAATATCAAAATCAACTACGGGCGGCAGATCCTTTTCCTATTTGGCGCCTAAACTCTGGAATAACCTACCTAACATTGTTCGGGAGGCAGACACACTCTTGCAGTTTAAATCTAGATTAAAGACCCATCTCTTTAACCTGGCATACACATAACATACTAATATGCTTTTATTATCCAAATCGGTTAAAGGATTTTTAGGCTGCATTAATTAGGTAAACCGGAACCGGAAACACTTCCCATAACACCCTATGTACTTGCTACATCATTAGAAGAATGGCATCTACGCTAATATTTGTCTGTTTCTCTTTTGTTCCGAGGTCACCGTGGCCACCAGATCCAGTCTGTGTCCAGATCAGAGGGTCACTGCAGTCACCCGGATCCAGTACGTATCCAGACCAGATGGTGGATCAGCACCTAGAAAGGACCTCTACATCCCTGAAAGACAGCGGAGACCAGGACAACTAGAGCCCCAGATACAGATCTCCTGTAAAGACCTTGTCTCAAAGGAGCACCAGGACAAGACCACAGGAAACAGATGATTCTTCTGCACAATCTGACTTTGCTGCAGCCTGGAATTGAACTACTGGTTTCGTCTGGTCAGAGGAGAACTGGCCCCCAAACTGAGCCTGGTTTCTCCCAAGGTTTTTTTCTCCATTCTGTCACCGATGGAGTTTCGGTTCCTTGCCGCTGTCGCCTCTGGCTTGCTTAGTTGGGGACACTTCATCTACAGCGATATCGTTGACTTGATTGCAAATAAATGCACAGACACTATTTAATTGAACAGAGATGACATAACTGAATTCAATAATGAACTGCCTTTAACTATCATTTTTTCATTATTGACACTGTTTTCCTAATGAATGTTGTTCAGTTGCTTTGACGCAATGTATTTTGTTTAAAGCGCTATATAAATAAAGGTGACTTTGACATTTGATTTGGAGAGAAACTACTGTAATAACTGTTTTTAGAATGTTTGTAAACATTTTGCTTTAAACGCTTTTACATTATTTCGGAAGTAGTAGGGCTAATAAAATGCGCCGTGAGACACGACTTATGTTTTGTTTTGTTTTTTTAACAATGCAGCATTTTTAAATATCACAAGAATAGCTTGATGTCTTTAAAGTGTTGATAGATTTTTTTTAAGTAGCTCACATTTGGCAAAACTCTAGAGAAGATGATGCTGTTTGGCTGTGACTAAGCGTTAGATCTCTATTTTTTCTTTTCTTTTTATTATTGTATTATTATTATTATTATTATTATTAGGCAAATTATAGGCAAATAATTTTGTTTTAAAAAATAAAGTTATTAACCGGTATTTCTTCCAACCGAACTGGAAACAGAAATGTTAAAATATTGATTCTGCTCGGAGCGAACCGATTGATTTTTTCATTTTTTTTTGTTTCAAGCCCTGATGGTAGGAAGTACTAGGCAGACAGAAAAAAAATTGTAAGTGTAATATACAGCTCTGGATAAATTAAGAGACCACTCCAATTTTTTCTTAAATCAGCATCTCCACATGTATGGCTTTCCATTCCTGTTGAATTCCGACACAAGGAAACCTCATTCTGCTTAATAAAGTACTGCTTAGGTGATCACCAAAACCAAATCTTATTTAATGAGGAAAAGTATAAAAACCACTGCTGTGGTCATCATTATCCTCTTGCAATAGGACCAGGATGGCAAAAACAGTGCTAGTAGTACCTCAAAAGTAATAGGAATCAAATAATAACTATTGATCGTGCCAAAAGAGTAATTCCTTGCATACCGCCAATTAAAATCACCGCCATCAACATTCAACCCATTGGCAAAGGTATCCATATTACAGTCAAGATTGCTCTGTTCCATTCCGAATCCCTCTCATTTTATGGTACAACTACACCCCAGCATCCAGTAATACTAGGAAATCCTTGGCTAACCATCCACGACCCACAGATTTCTTGGGGTTCCAGGGAACTTACCAAATGGTCACCATATTGTATCATTGCCTACAAGGTAATACACAACTTCAATGTCTAACCACGAGTATTGAAAGTCCAGAAAATAACGAACCAGTTAATATTCCCACAGAGTACATTGAATTCAAGTTAGTCTTCAGCAAAGCTAAAGCTGCTATGTTACTTCAACACCACCCTTGGGACTGTGCCATAGACTTATTACCTAACACTACACCTCCTAAAAGCAAGGTATACCCATTAACTATACCTGAAACGCACGCCATGGAACAGTACATTGAAGAGGCTCTTGATTTGGGTTTTATCCGCCCATCCACATCACCAGCAGCATCTGGATTTTTTTTCTTTGTGGGAAAAAAAGGATGGAGGCCTCCGACCCTCACCGAATATTTCGGGACATTCTAAGTCACCACGTTATCGGCTACATTGATGACATTATAATATATTCAAAGACACGTAAACAACATATCCAACATGTGAAAGATGTTCTGTCTCGTTTACTGGCAAACCATTTATATGTTAAGGCAGAGAAATGTGAAATTCATGTCTCAAATACCACTTTTCTATGCTACAAGATCAGTCATCATGGAGTGGAGATGGACACAAAGAAGGTTGAGGCAGTTACAGAGTGGCCACGTCCAGGAATTACAGAGATTCTTAGGATTTGCTTACTATTACAGGATATTCATCAGAAGCTGCAGTATTATTGCAGCACCACTCACCGCTTTGCTTAAAGGAAAACCAAGGAAACTATTGTGGACACCGCTTGCCCAGACAGCATTTGATACTCTGAGGAACAGCTTTACCACTGTTCCAATTCTGAAACACCCAAACCCTGACCTACCATTCATAGTGGAAGTAGACACTTCTGATGTCAGCATCGGAGCAGTTCTATCCCAGAGACAAGGAAACCCTGGTAATGTTTTTCCATGTGCTTTCTTTTCAAGAAATCTAACCACAGCAGAGAAAAACTATGATATAGGAAAAAAGGAACTACTTTCCATCAAGGACGTGCTGTCAGAGTGGAGACACTGGTTGGAGGGACCACATCATCCATTTCAGGTGATTACAGATCACAGAAATTTGGAGTATATCAAGAGTGCTAAACGTTTGAACCCAAGACAGGCTCGGTGGTCGTTATTCTTCACCAGATTTCCATTCACAGTCCATTCACACCATTCAAAGAATGGTAAAGCCGTCACGTAGATATGAGTCAGAGGAAACTTCTTGGTGCAAAGGAGCAATTCTACCTTCATCAGTTGTGGCACCTATCCGTTGGGATATAATGGAGGAAATTAAAAGAAAACAACTAACAGAACCCACAGCATCAGGATGCCCCCCTAACAGTCAATACATTCCAGGATCTCTTCATCAGCGCATCATGCAATGGGTCCATACATACTCGAGCTCTGGACATCCTTGCATTCAGCTGACAGAGAAACTGGTGCGTAATTCATTTTGGTGGCTTGAATTAACTAATGATGTCTCTAAGTATGTCAAATCTTGCAGTGTGTGTGTACATTCAAAGACACCACGAAAGCTTCCAGCTGGTCTCTTGGAATCCTTGCCTATCCCTCAGCGGCACCTGGTCTCATCTGGCGGTGGATTCCGTCACTGATCTACCCAGCTCCAAAGGGTGCACCACAGTACTAGTAATTGTTGATAGATTTTCTAAGGCCTGTCGTCTAGTCCCACTAAAAGGATTAACATCAGGTTATCATCCTCAAGCTAATGGACAGGTGGAGGGAGTAAACAAAGATCTTGGGTGTTATCTTAGATCCTACTGTAGTCAAGAACAAGAACGTTGGAATGTACTCCTACCCTGGACATAATTTGCAAGAAACTCACTTACTCGCTCATCTACAGGACTCACCCCCTTCATGTGTGTTTTAGGATATCAACCCCGCCATGTTCCCTTGGTCGGGTGAACCTTCCGAAGCTCCGGCGGTCGATGACTGTGTCAGAAGAAGTGAAAGGGTCTGGGACAGTGCTCATGTGAGGCTACAGAAGGCAATCAGAGCCCAGAAAATCCAAGCAGATCGCAAGAGATGTCCCCATCCAAACCATCAACCGGGTCAGAGAGTATGGTTATCAACTTGAGATCTACGGTTGCGGCTACCCAGCAAAAAACTCAGTCCATGGTATGAAGGCCCATTTTGTAAAATAAAACAAATTAATCCAGTACCACACAGGTTAGATCTTCAAGCTCTTTACCGTATTTCTCCTTCAATGTATCCCTGTTGAAACCTGCTCCTGGTCCTGCCACCGAGGAGATGTTATATCGACCTTTTGTCTGTATTTTGACCACGATTATCTGCTTTATCCCTGTGTGTGACTATATCTACAATAACCATCTCTGCAAATGGTTTCGAATACTCAACCGAGTCAGTCTACATTATAGTCAGACAGGATAATAGTTAAAATAAAAATGCAAGAAGACAATAACAAGCTGTAATTTTTCCACCTAAAGTCAGTTGAGTTGAGTTTATTTGAGACAAAAAGAAGCAATTCAATGTTACAACCTTCTTGTCAAGCATAACACAATAAAGGTAAAATAACTTACCGTAATTCCTCAAATAAAAGCCGGGGCCTTTATTTACCTGAACTGCAGAAGGTAACAGGCTTTTATTTGAAGCAGGCTTTTATTAGAGGCAGGCCTTTATTTCTAATTCTATCTGTTTGATAAGTAATTGTTTTAAATAACCCGTTTTAAATTAAAAGCGATAGCGTTCCAGTGGACAGAGATCATAACATTAGTACAGAATCAGTTCAGAATCAATCACCAAAAGAATCAGTTCGGTTCAGACATGCTCTGTGTGTCAGTCTGCTTCACGCTGAATCACGCATGCAGTATCATCAGCTTCTCGGTTCCCGAATCGGACGCGTCCAACAGAAACGCTTCTTGGCTCAGTGTGGGCTGTTCACATATCGCGCCTAAAAACGCGTGGAAAACGCTAGGCGCGCCGCTTTCTCCTTCTTTCCAAAGCGCTCGGGCAGTTGCGCTACTGAGGTGTCTGTCGTTGCTAAGCAACCATGACCCGCTCTCTCCATGAAGACGCGGAAATTTCAGCAAACGATAAATGGATTTGCAGCACTAAAAATCACTTGAAGTAGCTCTGCTACTAAGTTTATTTAAAAATGGATATCCATATACAGCTATGATCAGCTGTTCCTTCATCTTGGCTGAGCTTTCAATGTTGTTACGGGAAAGGATGAAGGTTAATGTTTAGTTCTTGTCACATGACCCGCGGTGCGCTAGAGGCATTCTGAAAAGTTGAGATGTTTTTAACTCGATGCGGTGTAGACCCGCCTGGAAAAAACGAAAGTGTCACATCGCGTGTGAGTCGCGACCACGTCGCTTCCATTATGAGCGCGCATAACGCGCGCCTACATTGGAAATAACGAACTTGATCGCGCAAAAGATGCGATATGTGAACGGCCCCTAAGTTACTGGTGATCCGAAAACTGATGCAACCTTTTCTTGACTCGAGAACGAGAAACGCTTCGGCAGTGGGCATGTACGTTCGTTATCTGGCTCAGCTGCACAAATTTTCCCCCGGCCTTTATTTAAGACCGGCCTTTATTTGTCTGTGTTGACCACTCTCCCGGCCACTATAAGAGGCCCGGCGTTTATTTGACTACCGGTTTTTATTTGAGGAATTACGGTATTTCCATTGTGGTCCTTGCTTTAAAAAGAGAGAAGAAACCCTAGTCTAACATCCATTCACTCCTGTAAAATAACAAACAGATCAACCATTCCTTATACATTTAAAGACATCCTATCTAAAAACAGTCTCTTCAACCCTCACAATATGTTAATACCTTAATATCTAAAGGCAGCATATTCCAATCTTTTGCGCCTGAATATTTAAACAACCTTTGATCATACAGTGTCCTTTATCTACATAAATTAATTTCCATAATGCTCTGTCTGGTAAAATGACCATGTCTTACATTAACCCGAGAAAAAAAATAAGAATTAAGATATAATGGAGCCCTATCATTAATGATTTTATGTAAT
The DNA here is from genome assembly GCF_963082965.1 of Carassius carassius. NCBI lineage: Eukaryota > Metazoa > Chordata > Actinopteri > Cypriniformes > Cyprinidae > Carassius > Carassius carassius. The sequence goes on along the minus strand of NC_081793.1, from coordinate 10,871,418 downwards.
ATTTTAATTTCCGTAATATTTTCTTTCAATTGGTAACCAACCAAGCTGTCGAAAGTGTGTATTATCCACATACACTGCTAAAACAGTGTAATCCTAAAACTAATCTTATCAGTTTATTCTGTGATTTTTGTAACTTTATCATCCAAGTTCTGGATAAATCAGTCATCCCAGATCAATCTGAATCAGTCAGTTCATTGAGTATTCAGTGATGTCAGTTCTCTTCCAATAATGTCTGTGCAATTAGTCAAGTGCCCCCAACTAACAAACCAAAGGAGACAGAAGCAAGGAACCAAAACTCCATCAGTGACAGAAATGAAAAAAAAAACCTTGGGAGAAACTATGCTCAGTTGGGGGGCCTGATCTCCTCAGAATAGACAAAACCAGCATGGTGTGGTTTAATTCCACACTACGACATAGGTGCAGAGGATTTGTCTGGTTCCTGGTCTGGTACAAGCGGTGATGAGTTCTTTTCTAGTCGATCTGTCTCCGGGGTGCATCTAAGTTGACTTGGTCTCCACTCACATTAAGGGCTGTAGAGGTTGTCTCTAGGTTCTGTTCCACCATCTGGTCTGGATATTGACTGGATCTGGATGGCTACAGTGACCATCTGTTCTGGATACCGACTATATCTGTATGGCTACAGTGACCTCGAAATAAGAATGAAAGAGACTAATATTAGCGTAGATGCCATTCTTTTTACGAAGTTGCAAGTACATGGGGTGTTATGGGAAGTGTTCCCGGTTCTGATTGATCAAATTAATGCAGCCTAACAATTCTTCAACACAGTGGTTCCCAAACCTGGTACTAGAGGCACCACAACACTGCTCGTTTTGCATGTATACTAAATCAGACACCCTTGATTCAGGGTCATCGGCTCATTAGTAGAGATCTGAAATTTGTGTGTCAGCGAAAGAACATATGCAAATTGTGCAGTGTTGGGGTGCCTCAAGGGCCACTGTTTGGAGCCACTACTTTAACGGATTTGAATTATAGAAATGTGATAGTGTGTTATTGTATGTGTATGCCAGGTTAAAGAGATGGGTCTTTGATCTCGATTTAAACTGACAGAGTGTGTCTGCCTCACAAACAATGCTAGGTAGATTTTTCTAATATTCTGGGTATTATCAAATGGCCAGAGTTTTAAGCTTGCAGAGAACATGAAGGACTATAATGCAATATGAGCATTAAGTTTTGAGGAGCTAAACCATTCAGGGCTTTATAAGTAATTAGCACAATTTTAAAATATATCTGTTGTTCAGTAGGGAGCCAGTGCAGGGTTGACAAAACCGGGCTAATATGGTCATACTTCCCAGTTCATATAAGAACTCTAGCTGCTGTATTTTAGTAGCTTAGATGCATTTAAGTAATCCTCTTTCAGTACACAGGAAAACAACCAGTGTTAATTTAACTCTGTGAGAGATAATTTCAACACTATCCTGATGTTTATATAATTCTCAGTCAATCGGATTGAATTGGCCAGATCCGACTGAAATTTTGATCGTATTGTAAGAGGTGGTTTATTCCTTTTGTAATCCGAGCGAGAGGACATGTAAACACTTGATCTGATTGAAAATGACGCACGGAACGAGCTGTTCTTACTGGTAAATTAAGTGTCATAAATAAGTGTTCCGTCATTATAAAACTCCCCTTTCACTCAGCGTATGTGAAGTGGAACAGGACCACGTCCCACCAGTCCTTGTTTGAGACTCTCATCAACAGATGACTAGTTTTGACTAGTAGCACAACAGTTCATTTGTTGGTCGTCGCCTAATTAGAACCCGAAGTAGATAAATATCACGTGTGCTTTTTAAAGCAGTATGCAACAGCAGCTGGAAACTGTATATTCATGCAGTGTGTGCATGTCAAAAGAGTAAATCTGATCAGAAGCTTGTGACATGTAAACGCGCATATCAACCCGATCACTTTATTTAGCGTTCATGTAAACACTACGTTCGGATTCATCAATCAGAATGAATTCATTCCGATGGAAGCAAAAAGTGTCCATGTAAATGCACCTACTCAGAGTTCAATATTTAACCCTCATGGAGTTCATCCAACATCTCTTATTAGTGTTAATTTAAATAAGGTGCTGTAAGTGTTTGACTGTACTAAAGCATAAAAATATCATATGTTTGCAAATATTTAAGAAAAATGCTAAGTTAACATACTTGTTTATCTAAAAAATAAAAATAAAACAATGTTACAGTCAGTTATTCTCCTCTGAAAATGTGCATTCGATGTCGGAATGTCAGTCTTTGTTTTGGTCTGTGTAAACCACTCACTACCAGTTTACCTAATTGTATTCCAGCACCCTAGGTTGCCAGTTGGCGGATTTCTTGTCAGTCATGGAAACTGCCAAACTAAAGTGGTCAAAGTCATAGATCGAACATTCTACCCATCCTAAAAAAGTCTCGGTGTCCATCCAAAAAAAGTGTATGAAAAAACGGTATAATAAAAGCTGCATAGGTATCGGAGATGTGTTTGAGAGACGGAGACAGCTTGAAACAGAAAAAGGTTTCAAAATGAATGCTGAGTTGGCTAATTTTCTCCTTGACAGGTAAGTGATTAGCTAAAGTTAGTTAGCTGATGTATCCTGGCTACTAGTAGGAATATTTTAAGTAAACTTAACATTCAGACAGTACTCGTATTTACACTGTGTTTTATGATACCTGGTTGTTAAGACAATGTGTATTCGATACACTGTGGCCGACTATTGCGGAGGTGCAGACATGGCCGTTTATCACATCAGTAACAACCGTGACCGAAATATACAAAAACTACAAAATACGAATTCAAAATGTATTTAATTTACAAATGCAAATACAACTGAATTAGTTGATGTGGTCTTCTTCTTCTGTCTTAACTGTCTATGTGTGTTTTTTTTATGCATAAGTCATTGAAGCAATCCTGTTAAACCTTAGATTTAAAAGTAAGAAATAAATTATAGTGTTTTTGTAACACCCCAGGACTGTTTTTATTCCCAGTGTGCTCTGTATGACCTAGTTACTGTCTCATGTTGATTATGTTCAGGCAGTACCGCCACTCCCTATATGCAGAGTACGCAATTTGCGTAGTGCACCAACTTCCAGTGGGGCACTATCCCAGTTGCTCTAAAAAATGTTTTTAAAAAGCAATTATTGTTCAAAACCTACTTTTGAGAACTAGTCCAAGGTTTTTTGCTTAATCTCGATCAAACCACTGCAGTAATATTCTCTGGACTCTCTCAGATCAATAATTATTTTTTTTAAAAATGTAGAATTTTGTCCTTTGGTTAGCTATAACGGGGTCATTTAGAAAAGGGGTGTGGCAAAATATACCCAAAAGACTATAAAATGTAAACAAAATCTCCAAACTTTACAAAACTTGCTTAAAACGTGTCAGATAACTCTTAACAAGCTTGCACAGTTTCATGGAGTGTGGACCATAGGTGGCGCTATAACAGTTAAAAAAGGCTTCAAAAACATAATATTTCTATAGTAGATTACCTCAAATTGCTAAAAGAAATGCTCATATATTCACACAAATACTAGGAGCCCTATAATACAATATAAAAGGAGCCCTATAATAATAATATAAAAGTGTGTTTGCTAGTTTCAGTCCGGTGCCGTTCACATTTCCCCATTCAGCGCCATGTTGTTTAATTAGCAAATGCATTAGTGTTCATTTTTGCGTGCTGGTCTAAAAAAGAGGTGTGTTCAGGTGCATTGCTGGCGCAATGCTATTTTAAGGAGCTAAAAATAGACTGCACCATAGACCAGCTCACCTAGTCTAAAGTAAGTCTAAAGTCTTACACGCTGCTTATTAAACACAGGGACGCACAGCAGCACACAAACATGTAAAATATTACAAATTAAAAGATTGCAACTTTTTGTAGGCTATTTGGACCGCGTTCAACTTCAATCTGACAAAGCATATGTAATATGGTTTACTATTTTAGCATGTAAAACAAACTGGGTTCAACTAATATATGTTTCTGTTGATGGATGCACATTCTGGATTCCCAGACATTACAACAATAGCGATGGGGGGGGGGGGGGTTCATTTATTCCGTCATCATCCGGGTGCTGACAGCGTGTGCACACAGATGAGACCTGAAGAGCACACGTTAATATCTATTAAACTAAACTAATTTAAGCTTTGTCAGTTTAAACATTTAAGAGCCAAAGGACACGAGCTTATGCGCACAGTGAGAAGAATTGTGTATGTGGTCACCCGAAGCGCGCAGACTCGCACCTCAGAAAACATACAAATATTAAGCTCTCTCTGAAGGATAGTGTTTAAATAGACAAATTCACACAAAAATTATGTCAAAGTGCCTGTTTTGGTAAGTATCCTACAGCAGACATAGCCGGCTGAACTTAGGTTTACTGTATAAATGCATTCTCTTAAAGTGTCTTTATATTAATCGAACAGCAACAACAAAGAAATCACTCACTGCTCTTGATTAAAAAGCTTTTATAAATTTAATAAAGAATAATCTTTAATTTATATAGTCAAATATACGATGCTGTTTTACATTTGATTACTTTATTCAATTTCTGTACCTAAAAACATATGCTAGACCTACCTAAAATAAATAAATAAATAAAAATCACAGTTTATTGTTTGTATCTTTATTGTATTTATTTGCGCTGTTGCTTGTAGGTGGATAGAATATTCTTAACAGTGATTATAGTAAAAACTGTTGAAAAATCACTTTATGACTAAGTTATGACTACAAAGGTGTATCTTAATTATAGTTTCAAATACTAACTGAAATTTTTCCAAAAGAGAGAGAGCAGTGAGAGGGAGATGGCGATCTGCAGGTACGAACCGATGGCCACAAACTACCAACTGCAAAGCCCCAAAATTCAAAAACTTGCAGTTTATGCTCAGTCAACTTTTTGGACATTTTTGGATTTTTTTTCTGTATTTTTTTCTTTTTTTTTTTTAAATTTGTTAAGTTAATTTGCTTTGTTTTGTTTACTTAAAAAAAAGTAAAACTATTTTAAATATCTTCAGGTTCAGGACAGGTGAAGTAAAAGGTTAAAATAAACCCCATTTCAGGCTGCTAAGTATAATAAAAACGCTGTCAAATGAACTTTTTTTTTGCTCTTTTTGACCACAGATGGTCAAGATGTTGTAAAACATGACAAAAAACAATTTCTGGGGTCAGAATTGTATTGAAAAATGTGTCCATTTGTCTCTGTGAGTTGTTTACATCAAAAGTTATGCCACTTTATATCATATTTAGATTTTTTGGGTTTGGTGCAAAGGGTTAAAAATAAAGCATTTTGGACATTATTTCAGCTTGGTACCCAATTTAATCTTAAAATAGACACTTGAATGATAAAGAAATAACAGGTTGTGGAAAAAAAATCACCCTATGCGCTTGAGAAAACGAAAAAATAGTTGATCCTCTACACATCTTTGGCCATTTTTTGCTATTTTTGTCTAGAAATAAGGTCAATATGTTGTCAAATGTCAAAAATAACCATTCCAATAAATTCCTGGGGTCAGAATTGTATGGGAAAATGTGTTCATTTGTTTTTCTGTATGTTGTTTATTTCTAATGTTATGCCACTTTCTATATAATTTTTGTAATTTTTCGGGTTCCGGTCGGGTGCAGCAAAGGGTTAATAAAGAACCCTTTGGGACATTATTTCAGCTTGGTACCTGGCAGATTATGAGAATAGACACTTTAAGGATTTAAAAAAATCGGGTGGCATAAAAAAAGCCGGGGGGTGCGCCTGGACCCCTATTTCCCTCTAGGCTAAGAATGGTCTGTCTGCAGACTGCAAGACGGGCGTAACTTGAAGTGGGCGTAACTTGACGAAAGAGGCGTAACTTGAAGTTGTTCAAATCACACAGAACCACGCAAGATGTCAAAACGAGAATTTGTCGGGATGTTTTCGAAACCGCATACCCTTTATTAGGCACTTAATTTCAATAAGTACTAATTTAACAAGCGCTAAAAGAGTACATACTCTACAGCCTAAATGCGTATGTATGAAGTATGAATGCAATTTGTATATCATCATCCGCTATGTTGATCATGTGACCTAAAAAGTTAAAACAAGCACAAAAACTTAAAAGATATAAGTGACGGGTTTAATTAATGTATTTGTAAGTATCTTGATAATGAAGAACATTGCCCATGTTGTAGTCCTGTTGAAGAAACGGCTGCCTTTTTATTTTGTGATTGTAGTATATATAGCCAATACTGTTGATTTTACGTTTTTATATTTTTAACTCCACTAATGTGATCAAGTGTTATCCTTAAAGCATTTTTTTATTATTAGAAAACCCAAAATCGTTATCTCTTGAATATTGTTTTCAATTATTTTACGTGAAAAATGTTTTTCTTGTATAGTATCTCATACTATGATGAAAACATGATTTTTTAATTTACTGTTTTATGGCATTACGATTGTTTATTGTTAGATACAACCGTCTTACCATGATCTTTTATGTAATAATTTGGCAATAACAATAAAAAAGAGGGTCAGGTGCACAAACACCTCACAGCGACTCTGCAATATCTGCACAAAGGGTACTTCGATCAGCTGCTCGAAGATCTCACCTTTGGAGAAGACTGTTGATTTGATACTCTAAAAATGTAAGTATTACTACTTGAAAATTAACATTACCCCATAATGAATTGCATATATTACCCACCCCAACACTTACATGCAATAATAACGATAAATGCCAATCAATAATTATATTATTATTTTTATTTTTATTACATTTTAGTAAAAGAAGCTACATTTATTTTCTTTTGTGACATAGCTATACATGAATATATACTAGTTAAACAAATGCAGTTGATGTGAATACATAAATTTTCAGTCAAGCAATTAATACATGAATGGATAAAATATTTATATTTTATTTCGTGAGAACAAAAAAACATGTCTAAATGATTAAAACAATGTATAAAAGTTAGCATCACAATAAATGCATACATGTACAAGTCAACAACACATGAAACAAAGCTTCATTCAAACTTATTGTTCTAACAATCATGTATTTACAGATGGTGAACCCAACATCCTCCTGCCATCTGAACACAGCTGATACAGTTCTGCTGCTGCACTTCACAATCTCACTCTTCTCAACAGGGATGTCGTTGAGCAACAGGATGAGGAAGACCTTGATGACGGCTCTCTGTACCACACAACCTTGAAACGAGAGCAGAAGAACACGTGCAGGACAATCTGACTGCTGTGTCTGCTCCAAACTTTCGTGTGCCTGCACCCCATGAGCACGACTACCTGAAAAACATTTACACAGAGTTTACGAGTACATGCATTGATTTATTACTTTTGTAGTGGGCTAAACCACTGAAGTGGTTCAAATTTATAAATAAATTATAAATTTATCCAAAGCGACTTACAGTGCATTCAGACTAACAGTTTTTACCTAACATGTGTTCCCTGGTATTCGAACTGAGGATGAAGACACCACAGCAGCATCTGGTCCTGATGAGACAGTAAAGGGCAGGTGGAGTGAGGGAGCGTCTCATCAGTGACTCTCGATCATTTCCAGGATGATGCTTTGGTCTTCTCCATCCTCAGTGCTCACACCAGTCTAGAGACATTTTCATGTCCTACAAAAATACACATACATTCGTGGCCAAAAGTTTTGAGAATTACATTAATATTGGAAATTTAAAAAGTTGCTACTTAAGTTTTTATAATAGCAATTTGCATATACTCCAGAATGTTATGAAGAATGATCAAATGAATTGCATAGTCCTTCTTTGCCATGAAAATTAACTTAATCCCAAAAAAACTTTCCACTGCATTTCATTGCTGTCATAAAAGGACCTGCTGAGATCATTTCAGTAATCGTCTTGTTAACTCAGGTGAGAATGTTGACGAGCACAAGGCTGGAGATCATTATGTCAGGCTGATTGGGTTAGAATGGCAGACTTGACATGTTAAAAGAAGGGTGATGCTTTAAATCATTGTTCTTCCATTGTTAACCATGGTGACCTGCAAAGAAACGTGTGTAGCCATCATTGCGTTGCATAAAAATGGCTTCACAGGCAAGGATATTGTGGCTACTAAGATTGCACCTAAATCAACAATTTAAAGGATCATCAAGAACTTCAAGGAAAGAGGTTCAATTCTTGTAAAGAAGGCTTCAGGGCGTCCAAGAAAGTCCAGCAAGCGCCAGGATCATCTCCTAAAGAGGATTCAGCTGCGGGATCGGAGTGCCACCAGTGCAGAGCTTGCTCAGGAATGGCAGCAGGCAGGTGTGAGCGCATCTGCAAGCACAGTGAAGCGAAGACTTTTGAAAGATGGCCTGGTGTCAAGAAGGGCAGCAAAGAAGGCACTTCTCTCCAAAAAAAAACATCAGGGACAGATTGATCTTCTCCAGAAAGTATAGTGAATGGACTCCTGAGGACTGGGGCAAAGTCATATTCTCCGATGAAGCCCCTTTCCGATTGTTTTGGGCATCTGGAAAAAGGCTTGTCCGGAGAAGAAAAGGTGAGCGCTACCATCAGTCCTGTGTCATGCCAACAGTAAAGCATCCTGACACCATTCATGTATGGGGTTGCTTCTCATCCAAGGGAGTGGGCTCACTCACAATTCCGCCCAAAAACACAGCCATGAATAAAGAATGGTACCAAAACACCCTCCAACAGCAACTTCTTCCAACAATCCAACAACAGTTTGGTGAAGAACAATGCATTTCCCAGCACGATGGAGCACCGTGCCATAAGGCAAAAGTGATAACTAAGTGGCTCGGGGACCAGAATGTTGAAATTCTGGGTCCATGGCCTGGAAACTCCCCAGATCTTAATCCCATTGAGAACTTGTGGTCAATCCTCAAGAGGCGGCTGGACAAACAAAAACCCACTAATTCTGACAAACTCCAAGAAGTGATTATAAAAGAATGGGTTGCTATCAGTCAGGATTTGGCCCAGAAGTTGATTGAGAGCATGTCCAGTCGAATGGCAGAGGTCCTGAAAAAGAAGGGCCAACACTGCAAATACTGACTCTTTGCATAAATGTCATGTAATTGTCGATAAAAGCCTTTGAAACGTATGAAGTGCTTGTAATTATATTTCAGTACATCACAGAAACAACTTAAACAAAGATCTAAAAGCGGTTTAGCAGCAAACTTTTTGAAAACTAATATTTATGTAATTCTCAAAACTTTTGGCCACGACTGTACACGATACAAAAAGTTATTACATTATTCTTTTGTTTCAGGTTTTCCCTTTTTTTCACCTTTCCTTGCAGGTCCTGCTCCACCACAAAAGATCTGCAGCAAATGCACAGAAATCAAAAATAACAAAAGAGGTGTAATAGTTGTTTAAAATGACATTAAAATAAAATACAACTTAAGATTTAAAATGTTTCATTTATTTTTGTATTGTACTTACACAAATCCTTTGATGGCAGCATTCCTTCATCAGTGTCTCTGCAGCAGATAAACACACGTGTGTCTCATCTGTCCCTGTAACATCCAGACAAGAGTCAGTCTCCTCTGTAATATATCTGTGATATACTGCATTTACATGTTAATGTACATGTTACATGAGTTAATAACTGATGTAACTCACTTTTTATCCAACACAAATGTTCCTTAAATTATCAATATTGCAAATGGACAAATAAAATAGATAACTTATGTATAGTTACTTTACGTAGATTTGTTTATTTACATGACTTACACTCATCTAAAGCAGTGTTGACAAAAGTGAAGTATACACAATATCACACACACATCACTCAGACACCTGTTTGATGTCTGTTAGATGTGCTCATCTACAATACTTATCAAACATTATCCAGTCAGAAGATAAATAGACATTTTAGTAATAGTCTTCAAGAAGTATACGTATATGGTTTATGTAAATCCACTATTGAGTCGTGTACTTAATGGAGCTCCCCTGTTAGTTATGCATTATAAAACATGTTTACAGCAAAATCACAAATATGCTATATTATGTAGGTCACAGACAGGGTTTAGATTAAGCCTGTGAAACCTGGGGATAGCGTCTTTAGACCTTTTGCTTATATGTTGCTTACTTTACACCTTAGTTTTAATAAATTATTAACTCCAAAAACAATACCACTGTATGAAAAAGACTTACACACTTCAATTTAAACAATTTAAATAATTATTTCTGGAAAAAAAAATATTCTCACCGTTGTCTCTCACAGCAAGCTGTCATATTCGGAGAGGCGTGCAAGATGGCGCCCTGATCACATGTACGTTTGTGAGCCCGGCAATCCCAAACTGTTTTATAGTAGTTATAACGAAACTTTAGATGATTTTTTTTTTTGAGAATTTCCGTTTATTAATGTTTTGAACTCTTGGAACAACAATAATGGGAGGATCTGAAAAGAGAAAAGGTGCGAAGAAGTCAGGAAAAACAGTGTCGGATACTCCTGCTAGATCTGCTACCACAGGTGATGATAAACAAACAGTCGAACGACATAACAGTACTCCTGCATCTGGGGTATTGAAAGACAGTTTGCATGATTATTGTGAACAAAATGATGATTCTGAGATTATGCTGGCGGAGGAGATGATTCCGCCGTTTCCCGACACTCCGGACAGTTCCCCGGCCGTTAAACTTCGAAGAACTGATAACGTAAATGCGGCAATTATTTCCACACAACTCTCTGAGCTCTCTCAGTTGGTGAAAAACAGATCAGACGGTTTGGAAAAGTTGATTGGCGAAAACTCGCGGGTGATTAAAGACATGAAGTAGGAGATCTGTAGGAATACGGAACGAATCTCTGGAATGATGGAAACCATTGAGTTTGTCTGCAGCGAGGTTAAAAGTTTGAAAAAAAGAGTTGATTCTATTGACTCGCGCGCAAAGAAAGAAGAAACTCCACTGAGCGAGAAAATCGTCTGGCTCATCTAGAAGCCTACACACGCAGATGGAACCTGAGAATCCACGGAATTCCAGAAAAAGAACAAGAAACGTCCGACATGAGGTTATCAACGTGTGGCAACGTCTTCTACCACAATTTAAAGATAAATTCCCTGAAGTAGTTGATGTGGCACACCGACTTGGCCGTGTTAATTCAAATAATAAATCTCATGGAATCATCTTCCAATTCACCTCGCGTTTCTACCGAGATGCTGTCTGACGTGCCTCCAAGGACGCTGAGTTTCTGATTGAGAACCGACTGAAAATCACGGAAGATCTGTCACCGGCCGATAGAGCGAGGAGGATTACGCTTTGGCCCATAGTTGAAAAGGCCCGAAAAGAGAACAAAAGAGCTTTTTTCGTCGGTGGACGAGCATTTGTGGATGGGACGGAAGTATTTCATCCTGCTTAAAAGGTAACGGATCTGAATTCCGCACTGACTGATGGTACGCTGACTTGACCTTGGAACGATATGTGCGTGAATCTCTGGAACTTCCACTTTTAGCCAAAAATGCTGGTACCCACTTCTGACGGTGATGCGCTTATTTTTCTTCCCTGAACATTTTTTTTTTTTTTTTTTTTACATCTTCCCTTAATCTTTTTTGTTTACATCCACTTAGGATTATTTCAGACTTTCATCGATTTAAGTAAACAATGCGAATTATTTCAACCCCTTAAAAAGGAGAATTATAGTTGTTGTTCCTCAATTGTACATATTTAATTTCTAGACAGATTAATGAAGGGATTGTTGACCTCATCCCTTGCTTGTTCTGACCGGTTAGGTTCTCGGTCTCGGTGACTTAGTCCTTATAGGCTACTTGTTCTTAGAACTAATTCTTTCTTCTATTATTGTTCTGTTCCTTTTCTTCCAATTCTTTATTCTTCTATGTCCATATCTGTTATTTCTTTAAATTGTAGAGGGCTACGAAACATTCTTAAGCGTAAAGCAGTCTTTCTGTTTCTTAAAAGTCTCAACACAGATCTTTGTTTTTTACAAGAATCTCATTCAATTTTACAAGATGTTAGTTTATGGAGATCACGATGGGGGTTAGAAATGTGGATGTCCCATGGAAATGAATATTCTGCCGGAGTTTGTATTTTAAAAAATAAATTTGGGGGAAAGATTCTAGCTACTGATTGTGACATCAATGGTCACTACATTATACTTGCTTTTCAGTTTGCAAATATGACTTGCATTACTGCTAATGTCTATGGATATAATTCACCTAAAGATAAGTTTTTTTTGTAATAAATTAGAAATGCGTATATGTCATATGTTATCTAAATTTCCAAATTCCTCTTTAATATTCGGTGGTGATTTTAATGTTGTTTTGAATTGTACCTTGGATAGATGCCCCCCCCCCCCAATCTACTAATACTAATTCTGAATATTTATTATCCTTTATGCAAAATTTTTCTGTTATTGATGTGTGGCGAGAAACCCATCCCTTGCAAAAAGTATTCACATGGAACAATAATTCCCTTTCTAAACAATCCCGACTTGATTTTTGGTTGACCTCAGCAGAGTTATCAAATATAAAGACTGATATACTTCCTTCACCATTTTCTGACCATAAGGCCATTTCTATCTGTATTCCATTTGTATCCTCTCCCTTACTGAGTAAAAGATCTTCATATTGAAACGATCTTCTTATTGGACTTAATTTCCTTTTATTGGCATAAAGCTAATAAAGAGAATATTTTTTGCATTAATTGGGAACTTCTTAAATACGAAATTGGGAAATATTGTCAGTAATACAGTAGTTCATTAGCAAAATTAAGAAAAAGTAATGAAAACCAGATTATGGCTAGAATTTCGCCATTTTCATGTAAAAATGTAGATGATCTTACAGACGCAGAAAAAATTGAGCTTGTTGATCAAAAACATAATTTAGAGGATATATATAAACGGAAGGCTGAAGGCGCCTTCATCAGATCTCGATGGAATTGGCTAGAGGAGGGTGAGCAGAATTCTGCCTATTTCTTTAGGTTAGAAAGGCAGCGAGTTAAAAATTCTATTCAGCGACTATGTATTGATGGGATTGTAACTGATGACTTTAAGATAATTGCAGACTTTTGTGCTAAATTTTATAATGATTTATATTCTTCTAAATTTTGCCAGCAGTCCACTACAGAATTTTTTGATTCCTAATCTCACATAAAACAAATTAATAATGAAGATTGTAATCTGTGTGATGCACCCATTAGTCTTTCAGAAATTCTTGATTCTATAAATAATTTAAAAAGTAACAAATCCCTAGGTACTGATGCAGAGCTTTATAAAGCGTTTAGTAAAAAATTAGCACCTTTTTTACATAAAATGTTTTTAGAGAGTATTGAGAAAACAAAGCTTCCTCCCTCTTTATGTCAAGGGCTAATAACTTTGATTCCCAAGCCCAATAAAGATCCCCTTCTATTAGAAAATTTGCGCCCGATTTCCTTATTGAATACCGATTATAAAATTATTGCCTTAGTTTTAGCTAAGAGGCTAAAACTTATTCTTAATAATATAATATATGAGTGCCAATCAGGTTTTATACATCAGAGACATATTTCTAATAATATACGCTTGATTTTTGACTTGTTGGATTATTCAGATCTTATTTCTACTGATAGTTTTATCCTCTTTTTTGACTATTATAAAGCATTTGATTGCTTAGAACACAAATTTATGTTACAAGCCCTGCACAGACTGGGTTTCGGTAATTTTATTTTTTCAAATGTATTAAAATGCTTTACTGTAATGGTAATAGCTCTATCCGACTCAATAATGGCACCTCTCCTAGATTTTCTTTAAAGTGTGGTGTAAGACAAGGTTGCCCCATTTTCCCATATCTTTTTTTAATAGCTACACAATTTTTAAATTTACATATTAAAGAGAGCCCTGTGAAGGGAATTTCTATTGCTGGTACGGAATTGTTTATTAGCCAACTGGCAGATGATACAGCATTGTTTCTAAGAGATGTCTCTCAGATCCCAATTGCTTTAACCTCTCTTCAGTTATTCTCTAATGCATCTGGCCTTTTGCTTAATATTAATAAATGTGAATTACTCCCAATAAAAAAATGTGCTGCAACCTCTATCTCTAACATTCCCATCAAAGAAAGTGTCACCTATTTAGGAATAAAAATAATAAAAGATACTAAACTGAGATGTCAGATGAATTTTAGTTCAGTTGTGGAGAAAACACAAAAAAAATTTAACCTTTGGTTGTTAAGAGATCTATCTTTGAAAGGCAGAACTCTGCTTACTAAAGCAGAAGGGATTTCCTGCTTATCCTATGCTGCTCAGTCTTTATTTGTGGATAAATCTACTTGCAAGTTGATTGACGTAATGTTGCTCAAATTTCTTTGGAAAAATAAAACTCATTATATTAGAAAATCAGTTATTTTGAATTCTTATAATAAAGGTGGCTTAAATTTCATTGATTTTGATTCTCTTAACAATATCTTAAAAATGAATTGGCTTAAACGTTTCCTACACAATCAATCTTCTATTTGGAGTATAATCCCAAGATATCTTTTTTCTCAATTAGGAGGTATACATTTTCTTTTAATGTGCAATTATTCAGTTAATAAACTTCCTGTCAAGCTTTCCAATTATCATCAGCAGATGCTTATGGCTTGGAGACTTATTTACAAGCACAATTTCTCGCCACACAATTTTTTAATTTGGAACAACTGTAATATTCTACATAGGAGGAAATATTTGTTTTTTGAGAACTGATTCAATAATGGAGTGATGTTAGTAAACCAGCTATTTGATAGTGAAGGTAATTTATTTAATTATTCCGATTTTGTTTTAGGATACCAATTCCCAGTATCTAGTAAATAATTTAATATAGTTTTCAAGGCCATCTCTTTGGAAATATATATGCTGTTTAGAAACAATAACAGTGCTACAGTGACTTCTGTTTATCCCCTAGCCCTGAATCCACTGTGGTTGGTTTTTTTGTGTTTCAATGCATAAATCCAACTATAAAATTAGGTCATTATTTTTGGACTCTATCAATTCAATTCCTTCCTCCATTTCTTATTGGAATAACCTTTTTGATGATATTAAATGGTCATATGTTTGGTCACTTCCTCAGAAATTTTTTCTAACAAATAAAGTTAAAGAAATATCCTATAAAATTATTCAAAGATTTTATCCAGTTAAATACTTTTTAAAGAAATTTAGAAGTGATATTGATACTTCCTGCTCTTTTTGTGAAGCCTCTTCTGAAACTGTTGATCATTTGTTTTGGGAATGTCCTTTTGCTCGGTCTTGATGCTCTGATTGTCCAAAAGGTTTTTTGTAATTTTTCTTTATCATGTAGACACATTCTTTTTGGGTTTTATGTTAAAGACAAGATTCTAATTAATGCAAGTTTTTGTATAAACCTTCTTTTATATATTGGAAAGTTTCATATCCATAAATGTAAATATATGAAAATTAAACCCCACTTTAGCTTTTTCAAAGTAGAATTGAAGATGTATTTAAATACAATTTCAACTTCTGTTAACAAGAAAGCAATGAAAACATCCAGAATTTGTGCCATGTTTAATATTCTCCCCTAATGTTTTTTCTTTTTTGTGCCCTCTCCTTTTATTTTATTTTTCTTCTCTTCTCTCTTTTTCTTTTAAGACTATTGTTGAATAGATTTACATTTATTTTATATTTCCTCTTTTAATGTACACTGAACCATAATTTATATTTTGTCTTGAAAGATTGTTTATATTTCTTGTTTGTATCGTCTTGTTTTGTTTGTTAATATTGCAATAAAAAAAAAAAAAAACGTAAAACGTAATCAATATTCTACTCTGTGCCCTAATTAAAGCCACCATATTTCCAACAACTTATCGTTTTGAGATCTCGCGTGGTTCTGTGTGATTTGGACAACTTCAAGTTACGCCCACTTCAAGTTACGTCCCCGTCTTGCAGTCTGCAGACGTACACACTTGAGAAAAGAAGCTATAATGAAAGCACAGTGCTAGCCTAGTTGTGTAGTCTAATAAGTGATACGTTGCCCACTTTTAAAAAGTGTGAGGAAACGTAACAACTTCGTTTTGTGTCAGAACTTTCACACTTTCATAAATTCTCCCCGTCTGTGTTTGCGAAGCGACACGGATTGAGTCGCGGAATTCAGTCACAAATGGAACTTGCTGTATAAAGAAGAAAGTAATGGAATTCGGCCATTTTTGAAGGAATAAATAAAAAGTAGTCTGTACATTTAATCTAATCTCGATATGAACTACTGTCTTAAAGGTGTTGTTACACACGTCATGTTATATGTGTTATATACAATGAGTGCTCAATATTTGCTCTACTACACACACACACACACACACACACACACACTGAGGCACGCGCGGCGTTTTCAGCTCTTCACTACATTAATACATGATGTAGGCTACACGTGCACAGTGCGGTATGAGAGGATTTCACAATTTCATTTGATAAAACTATCTTCATTCATTCGTATCGTATACACAGATAGAAACTGCCTTGTCTTTATGACAACCTGTCAAAATAAAATTTAGGTATAACTTGAAGAAATTTAAACAGAAATATAGTACTATTGCACAATAGAGTATGTTATACTCCAAGTAGGCCTAATAGCTAATAATAATATGATAGTTAATAATAATAGTTTATTAAAAAACACAGAAACTCTGTCTACAACCCACCTCTACAAATATCTACAACCCACCAAAATAAAAGTTGATCTAATTCAAATAAAAATAAAAAATAAAATTGCACAGTAAAATATACTTTAAAAAATCTACTAAAACATTATTTTAAAGGAATATCACACAAGTTTCCTAGATGTTTTAATTTAAACTTGCCAAAACAATAACACCATATTTTTCAAAAACTATTTCTAAAAGTACATTTGTATTTGTATAATGTTTATTTATTATTATTGTCAGCTAAACAGTTTGCTTCCCCTCTCACACATCTGCCACTCGTCACCTGTGTCTTAACCTTAATGTCTTTCCTGTGATAATGCCCCTTACTTCTATCACACTTCTATCTCCTATTAACATGGTCACTTATTCCTTATATGAACTGTTTCAAATGCAAGACATTGATTGCATGAGATTAAGTTTGTAAATGGCAGTCTGTACCCTTTTGTAGTGTGTACATGTACTATTTATCATCTTGGACCGTAGCTTTAGGACCCTAGTTTTTTTGTGACAGCGCCACCTACCTCCTACCCACCTACCTACTGGATCAACACCAATTAAAGATGGACGACGTGGACAGCAATCAGACGGTGAGTACCGATATTTAATTAAGTTTTATTTTATAACGTTTAAACGGTGCAAAGTTTACATAGTGAGAACTGCTAACTATGAATTAATAACTAATTCCCACCAAATTAAGAATTTGTGAGCTAGTTTTATTTATATATATAGTTTGGCAATTTTAATAGCTTGTTACAATTTTTCCACATACAGTCCATTGATATCATGTGTTAGTTTCTGTCATGTTCTGCATGGCCAATATGAAGTGATTTTATGGATTTGGTTTGGCTCATTGTAGGACAGATGATTTAAAAAGGCACTAGGGATATTTTCATGATCTCAAAATATTCTAACAAGTAGGCTCTCTCTTTTTCAAGATACATATAACAATCCAAAAAGGGAGATCCCTGCCCGAATTGAAGAGATGCACCATATGCTGCAAAGACTTTCACTTTTCATATATATATATATATATATATATATATATATATATACACACACACCAGTTGAATATGTTAAACAAATGTTTCTTATTTATCTCTCGCTCTCTCTTTCTCTAGAGTGGAAGCCTACAGCCATTCTATCCATGCAGCAACTGATGGAAAAGGGGTTCACTTTGGTGCTGTTGTGATGTCTTCGCAAAAATGACATTTAACTTACCTTTAAAAATCAAAATGACATTTTAACTTACCTGATAATGAGCTAATTCACCTTAAGGAGGTTAATCAATATACTGTATAATTCGAAACTATAATTCAAGACTAAGACTTTTGAGGTTCTTCATTTTTTACAATTGTTTTAAAATTGATATACATCAATTTTACAAAATTGATATTTCATTTATATTTTTTGTAAATCCATGTTTAAATTTAAAATTGTGACTCAAAGCAAACTTAGTAATTAACCTCTGCTGCATTTTGAATCAAAAATCACATTTAAAAACAAATACTACTGAGATTAATATATTGATGCTATATACAAAGTAACGTGACTGCAAACTAAACCAAAAGGGTACTAGAACTGCGGTCCTGAAACTGCAGCCATCGCTATATCGTCCAGTACAGTAGATGACGCTGTCACGAAAAACTAGGGTCCTAGAACTTAGATCTTCAGGGAACCGTGGTTACATACGTAACCGAGATGTTCCCTTTCATAGGTCACTTCGATGCTGCGGTGACGTCACCGTATGGGAACGCTATACCACAACGCCTGATGTACCTGCAGAGGTGGAAAGTAACGAATTACATTTACTCGCGTTACTGTAATTGAGTAGCTTTTTTGTGTACTAATACTTTTTAAAGTAATTTTTTTAATTTGTAATTTTACTTTTACTTAAGTATATTTTGATTGAAGTATTGTACTTTGCTACATTTTAAAACACATTAATTACTGAGTAAAAAAAATAAAAATAAAAAAAATAAATCGCTCCCTGGAAACTACGGCAGTAAATGGGCAGGAGGGCAAACTGGCGCTAAAATCACAAGAAAGATGCAGACAGACAAAACAGGCGTTAGTGGTGCAGACACCGCTGAAAACGAAACCCCGTCATATTCTGAAGTTGAACTCGAAGGAAATGAAGTGAACCCCTGGCCATATGTATGCTCTATTATGCAGTGTAAACTGTACTTGCCTAGGAAGACCAAACTAGCAGCTTATAAAATCTCGACAAGACATCAACCCTTCGCAAGAAGAGGTAAGCTAAATAATTGCATCGTTGCATTGGTGGTTAAAATGAAGCTTTGACATTTTAGCAAGAGGTTTTGCACAAATTAGCCAAAAAGACAGTGGTGAGGAGTGTGCTATTTTTGTTTTAATGATGTGCGCGCGCATTTATAGTGCGTTCTTTCACTGTGTGATTCAGTCTCCTAAAATGCATTTAGAATCAGAGGCGTCGTGCCCATTCAAAGTGAGGGGGCACGTGCCCCCTCAGATTTCTGAGCCAAGTGGATTTTAAATGCAGCTTCCAAACGAAAAAAAAAATTGCAGAATAATATTTTTTATATATTTGATACAATCACAGCGGTGAGAATAGATCGTTCAGTGCACAGCATCAGCTGCTAAATTCAAATCTGCGTTCGCTGGCTGGCGCTGAGCCAGAGACAGACGAGTTCGTACAACGCTTCATGATAACCAATCAGAAACTATTCTGTTGCGCTTATGGATGCAATGGCCAATCAGAGACGTCCAGAAGAGTCATCACTGAAACGCAGTGTTTTGTTCACTTGCTCGCTGACTGAATTATTTAGCGAATTCTCTCATCAGAAACAACAAAAAGTGCAGATGTGCGTACGAATGTAAGTAAGATATTCGTTTCATAATGTAAAGTGCTTCAGTGATTTTAATGGGAGTTTTTGAGAGTGCCTGAACTCTGGCTAGACTGAATGAAAATGTTTTTTGATAATGTAAATGTTCTTTACTCTCTGTAAAATGAAAGTGTTAAAATAAGTATCTTACAATATTGTTATTAAAATTTACATTAAATGCAAATTCAGTCGTATTAAAAATATTTTATGGCATGATATGGCACTTAAGTAAAAAGTCAGGTTTTTATGTGTAGTTAATAGATTACACTACATTTCCATATATTGATCAAATAACAATCTATAAAGGTGCAAAACGCGTTTACCTACACATATTTGAGAAACGAGATATTTTCTGATATATTAAGAATGTATGGAATTGTTTTGAATAAAAAGGAAAAAAAATTATAAAAAAATAAGCCTATATCAGTTATACAGTGCTTTCGTAGAATGACTTATACTCCTGAACCCCCCCCCCCCCCCCCCCCAAATGTGCCCCCTCAAAAATCATGAATGCATGACGCCCCTGTTTAGAATGATCACAAAATTGAAGCTATAGGGGCAGAAAATTCACATATTTATATAATTTCATATATTAAATCAAAATCACACAAAGAATGCCATCTTTTCCTCCAAAAATCATCATGAATATATACATACATATATATAACAGTTCAGTAAACAGGTTAATTAAGAGACTTGCGTTTTAGACACCATATTGCCTTTTTTAGCTCTATTTCTACAACAGAAAATAATTCCAAACACAGCCACCAAAGCACAGTTTTGCGTCTCTGAGCAACGTGACAGTGTTTCGTTTCTGAATGAATCAAACGTTTAAATGACTCGGTTCAATCGCAATGACTCACTTATTAACAGTGACTTGCTGACACATACTGGCCATTTTAATTTCACATTTAAAGTAGGCTATCTTTTGATTTTTTTAAATAATTAATTTCTTATCATTTCAAATGAGTATTCAACATTTTATGTCTTGTATATCAAAACATTATTCATGCATTTGTAACTGCAGGTTAAATGCATTCTTGTCCAGCACTACACAGTGTGATACATCTAAATGCCACTTCCAATGAATCTTCTGCATTTCCTCTGCATTAAAAGATGAGTTTGTTGATACTGATTTCCCTGGCAACAGCCCAAATGTATTATTATTCTAAATAACTGATTCCTTTAATTAAAAACAACTACAACCCGAATTCCGGAAAAGTTGGGACGTTTTTTAAATTTTAATAAAATGAAAACGAAAAGACTTTCAAATCACATGAGCCAATATTTTATTCACAATAGAACATAGATAACATAGCAAATGTTTAAACTGAGAAAGTTTACAATTTTATGCACAAAATGAGCTCATTTCAATTTTGATTTCTGCTACAGGTCTCAAAATAGTTGGGACGGGGCATGTTTACCATGGTGTAGCATCTCCTTTTCTTCAAAACAGTTTGAAGACGTCTGGGCATTGAGGCTATGAGTTGCTGGAGTTTTGCTGTTGGAATTTGGTCCCATTCTTGCCTTATATAGATTTCCAGCTGCTGAAGAGTTCGTGGTCATCTTTGACGTATTTTTCATTTAATGATGCGCCAAATGTTCTCTATAGGTGAAAGATCTGGACTGCAGGCAGGCCAGGTTAGCACCCGGACTCTTCTACGACGAAGCCATGCTGTTGTTATAGCTGCAGTATGTGGTTTTGCATTGTCCTGCTGAAATAAACAAGGCCTTCCCTGAAATAGACGTTGTTTGGAGGGAAGCATATGTTGCTCTAAAACCTTTATATACCTTTCAGCATTCACAGAGCCTTCCAAAACATGCAAGCTGCCCATACCGTATGCACTTATGCACCCCCATACCATCAGAGATGCTGGCTTTTGAACTGAACGCTGATAACATGCTGGAAGGTCTCCCTCCTCTTTAGCCCGGAGGACACGGCGTCCGTGATTTCCAACAAGAATGTCAAATTTGGACTCGTCTGACCATAAAACACTATTCCACTTTGAAATAGTCCATTTTAAATGAGCCTTGGCCCACAGGACACGACGGCGCTTCTGGACCATATTCACATATGGCTTCCTTTTTGCATGATAGAGCTTTAGTTGGCATCTGCTGATGGCACGGCGGATTGTGTTTACCGACAGTGGTTTCTGAAAGTATTCCTGGGCCCATTTAGTAATGTCATTGACACAATCATGCCGATGAGTGATGCAGTGTCGTCTGAGAGCCCGAAGACCACGGGCATCCAATAAAGGTCTCCGGCCTTGTCCCTTACGCACAGAGATTTCTCCAGTTTCTCTGAATCTTTTGATGATGTTATGCACTGTAGATGATTAGATTTGCAAAGCCTTTGCAATTTGACGTTGAGGAACATTGTTTTTAAAGTTTTCCACAATTTTTTTACGCAGTCTTTCACAGATTGGAGAGCCTCTGCCCATCTTTACTTCTGAGAGACTCTGCTTCTCTAAGACAAAGCTTTTATAGCTAATCATGTTACAGACCTGATATCAATTAACTTAATTAATCACTAGATGTTCTCCCAGCTGAATCTTTTCAAAACTGCTTGCTTTTTTAGCCATTTGCCCCCGTGCCAACTTTTTTGAGACCTGTAGGCAGGCATTAAATTTTAAATGAGCTAATTAAGTGGATAAAAGTGTAAAATTTCTCAGTTTAAACATTTGCTACGTTATCTATGTTCTATTGTGAATAAAATATTGGCTCATGTGATTTGAAATTCCTTTAGTTTTCATTTTATTAAAATTTAAAAAACGTCCCAACTTTTCCGGAATTCGGGTTGTAGTTTGAGATTAATAGACCTATCCCAGGGGTGTCAAACTCAGTTCCTGGAGGGCCGTAGCCCTGCAGAGTTTAGTTCTAACCCTGCTCCAGCACACATATCATGTAGTTTTCAAATAAACCTAAATGATTAGATTAGCTGGATCAGGTGTGTTTAATTAGGGTTATATCTAAACTGTGCAGGACTGTGGCCCTCCAGGAACTGAGTTTGACACCCTTGGCCTGTCCCATTTTTGACTCCCTCCCACTGTTAAAATGTAACTAAGTAATTTTTACTCTGAGTAAATTTTAAATGAGCTACTTTTTACTTTTACTTGAGTAGATTTTAAGACTGGTACTTTTACTTGTACTTAAGTAAAATTTCATTAATGTAATGGTACTTTTACTTGAGTAGAATATTTTTGTACTCTTTCCACCTCTGTGTACCTGATAGTTGGAATCCAAGGAAAGCATCTGCTCAAGCGGACAGAACCCAGGAGCCAGGAGCCATCCTCACATCCAGACTGTAAAACTTGACAAAAGCGCTCGGTGAGGAACATCCTGCCGCAGCACAGACATCATATAGAAGAACCACTGAGAAAGCTTGTGATGAAGCCACTGCTCTCGTGGAATAAGCTCTAACTCCTAAGGGTGAAGCGAGTCCGAGCGCCTCATAGGCTAAAGATATAGTCTTCACCAGCCAATGGGACATGCGCTGCTTTGTGACAGCATGGCCTCTATTTTGTGTCCTAACAGACAAAACTGGTCGGACTCACGCCATGGAGCTGTTCGATCAACATAAGTCTTCAGCGCTCTGACAGGGCAAAGACTCAGATCTCCTGACCCCGCCTCTGCAGGGGGTAAAGCCTCCAAGACCACTTGTTGAAAGTGAAAAGGGTTCGAAGCGACCTAGGGACATAATTTGGCCTCAGTCGCAGCAATACTTTCACAGAACCTGGTGCAAAATTCATGCAAGAGGGCGAAACAGAAAAAGCCTGTAAATCCCCAACTCTCTTGAGGGAGGATAAAGCCACAAGAAGAACTGTCTAAGTCAGGATTTTATCCAGTATAGTTTCAAAGGACTCAAACGGATGCCCTGATAAACCTTGCAACACAATGGATAAATCCCATGAAGGAATTTGCACAGGGTGGAAAGGCCTCAGCCGTCGCGCACCTTGTATAAACGAGAGACCAGCGGATGACGGCCCACTGAAGCACCATCTATATATACATGTGGTTAGCTGAAATGGCTGCCACGTAAACTTTCAGAGTGGCTGGCGGAGCTACCAGCAGCAACTGCTGCACTCTGTCCAGCCGTATCCTGGATAACACCGCTGGAATTAGACGAATCGGGGGAAAAGCATACAAGCTGGTTCTGAGCCAATTGTGAGCTAACACATCCAAGCCCAGGGGCGATGGAGGGCATAAGGAGAACCACAGTGGGCAATGCGTAGTAATGCTCGACGCGAATAAGGCCACTCTTGCTTCTCCAAATATTTGTCATAAAAGGCTCACCATTTTAGGGTGCAACCTCCATTCCCCCTGCTCCAGAGTCTGTCTGGATAGCAAATCCACTCCGAAGCTCAAACGTCCGGGGACATGAACCGCTCGGATCGACAGAAATCTGTTCTGAGACCAAAGAAGAATATTTCTCGCCAGCCTGCACAAGGGGCAAGAGCGTAATCCTCCTTGATGATACAGATACGACACAACCGCTATGCTGTCTGACCTGAGTAGTACATGACGGCCGATCAGCAGATTCGAGAAATACTGGAGAGCTAGAAAAACTGCCAGTAATTACAACCTGTTTATATGCCAACTGCGTTGTGTCGCCGTCCATACTTCGTGAGCTGAGCGCCCTTGACAAACAGCTCCCCAACCAGTCAAAGACGCGTCCGTCGTGACAGTCTCTCGGGAAGCACAAATCCCAGCCGAACTCCAGCTAGAAGGATGGGAGTGTGCTTGAGTCTGCGATTGTGCTTAACACCAGCCAATCGTCCAGGCAATTCAATAGACGAACGCCCTGGAGCCGCAACAGGACCAGAACTGCATCCATGCATTTCGAAAATACTCGATGAGCCAAGGCTAAGCCGAAAGAAGAACACAGTTTTGATACGCTTTGCCCTCTAAAGCGAATCTGAGAGGCAGGATTTAAGCCAACAAGATAAACATTGGGCCACTTCGCTAGAGAGAACGTGGCAGCTGTGAGCCGTTCATAAACTGGTCGTCTTTGTCACACTCTTGTGCCGTCCCTCAAACTCTGAAGGCTGGATTGTGCCCGTGTCTGAGGGGGCGCTCAAGTGATAGCTCAATCTAATGATGCATGAGGTGCCTTTGCTGCGAGACAGTCAATGTTAGAGTGTGGGGACTGCAGTGAGAGGGTTGGATGTGCATAAGCAGTCCAACAGCACTCTCTAGTGGAGGGCACAGTCCTTGACGAACAGGAAGGGAAGCGCATGAGTCAAAGTCGCTGCGTTTCGTTGTGTATATTCCTGAAGCGTATCCACGGCAGGATTTAATCCAACAAGATAAACATCGGGCCATGCCGCTAGCGAGAACGTGGCAGCTGTGTGAGCCGTTATAAACTGGCCGTCTTTGTCAGCCTCTTGTGCCGTCCCTCAAACTCTGAAGGCTGTATTGTGCAGAGTGTCTGAGGGGGTGCTCAAATGATCATATATATATAAAGGTATATAAAGGTGCTCAATTCAATGACGCTCGAGGTGCTTTTGCTGGGACAGTCAATGTTAGAGCGTGGGGATTGAGGACGAGAGGCTTTCTCGTTAAGAACCACCATAAAGTGAAGTAAATTTGCCAAGATTAGACACGACACGCCTTCGACGAGACTTAGGCCGTGGCCGAGTTCGGCGCGATTCGTTCGGCTAGAGAGTTAGTTACCAGCGGCATCGCTGTATAACAGCAGTCCGCCATGTCAGCAATGGTGGTGTAACCCGCCGCGTTCGTGACGTGCACTGATTAAGGCTGCTTCCAGGACCTCGAAACCTGTTGGTGGAGGTCAATGAAGTAGGGTAGCGGCTCACGGGGGGGATAGTTTATACACCATGCGGGTAACCACATTCAATAGCTCACTGAGGAAGGGGAGGCGCATTTCTCCTGTCCGCTCGGAGGGAGAGAACCGCATGTGCCGGCCAGAGCCTACTCTGAGTTCGAAGCCGCGGTGGACAAACATAGTTTGAAAAAGCAAATCTGCTGATTAACACGCTTGAGTGGGGGAGAGCGAGCAAGTGGAAAAACTCCAGTGCATCACTGTATTCATAGTCAAAGCCGCACATATCACCCCAAACCACCACCTCGTGCAGGGCCTCTGCAACCGCAGAAGCGAAACGGTGGGGGTTAGAAGCGAGGCGACCTATAGAAAATACCTTTCGTTGACTCATCGCGTCCGCGAAGAGGAGTTGAACACTGCTCGAAGAAAAAACAGCGAGAACGCGAGATGGTTTCCTTAGGGCACAGATGATTCGCTTTCCTGAAGGAATGAAATCTGAGCGAAATAGCGCGCGGCACTCAGGTATACGATGCGTACGCATGCGTAGGACGGCGCCATGCGCTATTTGGCCAATAGGATTGGCGGGATGGTATAGGTCTTCAGACATTCTTCACACCGAGGGGTGTTCCCATACGGTGACGTCACCGCAGCATCGAAGTGACCTATGAAAGGGAACATACTATTGTGCAAAAGAGGCTGGCTGTTCACAGAGCTCTGTGTCCAAGCACATTAATAAAGAGGCGAAGGGAAGGAAAAGATGTGGTTGAAAACGTGTATAAGCAATAGGGATAAGCGCACCCTGGAGAGGATTGTGAAATAAAACCTATTCAAAAATGTGGGGAAGATTCACAAAGAGTGGACTGCAGCTTATCACGGATCCGTGGTTTGATTAAAGTCAATTTTATTTTAAAATGCGCTACTTTGGCTGGCTCTCTGTATTCACCACTCTGCAGACTTGCTCAATGTCCCGCCCACGGCGCTATCTGGTTGGTTACACCTCACGAGTAATAGCCTATCAACACTTGCGAGACGGTTGAAGCCGGGTCCGCTGGCGCTGGGCAGTGGAGTTGCTAACTTGGCGTCTTTATCGCTAGATATAGCGCCTTTTTTCCAAAAAAGCGACTAGCGACAAATCTAGTGACTTTTTGGACAATCATTATTTAGTCTCTGAGACTCTCTGGTGCTGCCGTACGAGCGCAAGGTCTCTCTTTCCCAGCGCGAGCCTCTCTCTCTGTACCTGCTGTGTTCAGCGAGCGAAGAGAGAAACAGCACTTTCAGTAAAAAAAATAAATAAATAATAATAATATTCTGTTGCTTCTAACTCTATTTTACAAGCAAGTATAGCCGACATCAGTCACAGCACAACCACTGACCGTATGTGTATTTGATTTCATTAGTGCAGATTAATGTTAGAGCTGGTTATATAGTCTTAATGGACCACGTTTCAGTCATGACGCACTTACGTGGAGTGGTCCAAAGTTATGTTCTATGATGAAAGTAAATTTTGCATTTCCTTTGGAATTCAGGGTCCCAGAGTCTGGAGAAAGAGAGGAGAGGCACACAATCCACGTTGCTTGAGGTCCAGTGTAAAGTTTCCACAGTCAGTGATGGTTTGCTGTGCCATGTCATCTGCTGGTGTTTGTCCACTGTGTTTTCTGAGGTCTAAGGTCAACACAGCCGGGATGTTTAAGAGCACTTCATGCTTCCTGCTGCTGACCAACTTTATGGAGATGCAGATTTCATTTTCCAATAGGACTTGGCACCTGCACACAGTGCCAAAGCTACCAGTACCTGGTTTAAGGGCCATGGTATCCCTGTTCTTAATTGGCCAGCAAACTCACCTGACCTTAACCCCATAGAAAATCTATGGGGTATTGTGAAGAGGAAGATGCGATATGCCAGACCCAACAATGCAGAAGAGCTGAAGGCCACTATCAGAGCAACCTGGGCTCTCATAACACCTGAGCAGTGCCACAGACTGATCGACTCCATGCCACGCCGCATTGCTGCAGTAATTCAGGTAAAAGCAGCCCCTACTAAGTATTGAGTGCTGTACATGCTCATACTTTTCATTTTCATAATTTTTAGTTGTCCAAGATTTCTAAAAATCCTTTCTTTGTTTTGGTCTTAAAGTTATATTCTAATTTTCTGAGATACTGAATTTGGGATTTTCCTTAGTTGTCAGTTATAGTCATCAAAATTAAAAGAAATAAGCATTTGAAATATATCAGTCTGTGTGTAAGGAATGAATATAATATACAAGTTTCACTTTTTGAATGGAATTAGTGAAATAAGTCAACTTTTTGATGATATTCTAATTATATGACCAGCACCTGTACATACAGTACAGACCAAATGTTTGGACAAACCTTCTCATTCAAAGAGTTTTCTTTATTTTCATGACTATGAAAATTGTAGAGTCACACTGAAGGCATCAAGGGCTCTTTGACCAAGAAGGAGAGTGATGGGGTGCTGCGCCAGATGACCTGGCCTCCACAGTCACCGGACCTGAACCCAATCAAGATGGTTTAGGGGTGAGCTGGACCACAGACTAAAGGCAAAAGGGCCAACAAGCGCTAAGCATCTCTCGGGGAACTCCTTCAAGACTGTTGGAAGACCATTTCAGGTGACTACCTCTTGAAGCTCATCAAGAGAATGCCAAGAATGTGCAAAGCAGTAATCAAAGCAAAAGGTGGCTACTTTGAAGAACCTATAATATGACATATTTTCAGTTGTTTCACACTTGTTTGTTATGTATATAATTCCATATATAATTCCACATGTGTTAATTCATAGTTTTGATGCCTTCAGTGTGAATCTACAATTTTCATAGTCATGAAAATAAAGAAAACTCTTTGAATGAGAAGGTGTGTCCAAACTGTTGGTCTGTACTGTACGTCTGCCATATGTTGCCACCCCTCAAAAATTCCTGCCCCATTCTCGCCACCCCATCAATATTTTTCTAGATCCGCCCCTGCTTACACAAATCCTTTGATGTTAGCATTCCTTCACCAGTGTCTCTGCAGCAGATAAACACACGTGTTTCTCATCTATTCCTGTAACATCCAGACAAGAGTCAGTCTCCTCTCTGATTTATCTGCTCTATACTGCATTTACATGTTGAGTTAATAACTGATGTAACTCACGTTTTATCCAACACAAATGTTCCTTAAATTATCAATATTGCAAATGGACAAATAAAATAGATAACTTATGTTTAGTTACTTTACGTAGATTTGTTTGTTTACATGACTTACACTCATCTATAGCAGTGTTGACAAAAGAGAATTCTACACAATGTCACACACACATCACTCAGACACCTGTTTCATGTCTGTTAGATGTGCTCATCTACAATACTTATCAAACATCCAGTCAGATGATAAATAGACATTTTAGTAATAGTCTTCAAGAAGTATATATGGTTTATGTAAATCCACTAATAAGTCATGTACTTAATGGAGCTCCCCTGTTAGTTATGCATTATAAAACATGTTTACAGCAAAATCACAAATATGCTATATTATGTAGGTCACAGAAAGGGTTTAGATTAAGCCTGTGAAACCTGGGGATAGCGTCTTTAGACCTTTTGCTTATATGTTGCTTACTTTACGCCTTAGTTTTAATAAATTATTAACTCCAAAAACAATACCACTGTATGAAAATGACTTATACACTTCAATTTTAATAATTATTTCGGGAAAAAAAAAAAAATATATATATATATATATATATATATATATATATATATATATATATATATATATATATATATATATATATATATATATATATATATATATTCTCACCGTTGTCTCTCACAGCAAGCTGTCATATTCGTCTTCTACTTCAAGTTACGCCCCAGTCTGCACGCTTGGCATGTTGTTTGTCTAACTTCGATGTGTGTGTGAGGAATAAACAAGAAGAGAGCAACGGAGCGTCACATTTGGATGATTACAGATGAGACTTTATATACTGCAGACGATGAGTCAAGTAAGTATATCTTTATATACGTTTTCTTTATCCTTAATTTAGACTTGCCATTCGTGCGGCTTTAACCATATCGCGGCAGTTCTTGCTATACTGTATGAACTCAGGAGGAGAACTAATTGCGTAATTTATCTCTGACTGCATTCTGATATCAGAATGTGATCGCGTATGTGGACTAAAATAATTGGCTATCAAAATACGTTTTATTTGAACTGAACGATTTAAAATGTAACGCTACTGAACAAAATTCAGAGATCTGATCTTGTAATATTTAATCTACATTATCGATATTATAACCACCAGTAATATTCAATATATCAGCCACCTCTAGAAATAATGCTTTTTTTTCTTTTTCTTTTTGCATTTGAAGAACGAGATGTTCCTTTACTTCTTGTGTTTGTAATATGTAACGTTAGTATTTTTTTCCACTCATCTTATTCGTTCATTTTGCAGGATCAGTACAGTTTTGTTGCTGGAGAAACAGTGTGGACTCAGACCAGTACTGAAGAGGTAATGTTAGAAGTTTTTAATGATTCGTCTCCTAGTCAGCTCACCCTGATCACACATTTCAAGCTAACAGTGCTATATTAACTCAGTATCCCTATGGATTTGAACTGCTTTGAATCTTTTCCATTTGCAAGTAATATATTCCCTTCTTACATAAAACATATTTTACAGGTTACAAATCAAAGGATGGGACAGTAGCTTTTCTGTGCCAGCTGTAGGCCTAGTAAATACAGGAACATACAGTACATAGCTTCGTGAAGATGAGTGAGAGACGCATGTAAGCAAGATTATTTTTTTTTAATATTAAAAATAATTAAAAAAAGGAATATTTACATATTTTTGGTAATTGGTAGAGTTATGTTTTATTCCCTGTAAAGTAGGAATAATTAATGTTTTTAAAAATGTTATCTATTTTTTAAGCCCAGTGTCAGTGAAGATGGTGTGATCAGGAATTCTGCTGTTTATTGGAAATCTGAAGGAACAACTCCCAGCATTCTACCACCATGTTGCCCTGATGATTGAGGTAATGTTAATTCAGCTCTTAGGTGATGCAGATGTGGTCAAAAGTTTACACACACCTTGCAGAATATACTGTTTTATCAGAGCAGTAATTGCATTTTTTATTATTATTATTATTATTCTACCGCTCTACCCTCTTACTGCTTAAATTATTAGCATTTTGTTGATACTGCAAGGTGTATATAAACTTTAGACTGCAACTGTGTCTATTGCTTTCACTCAACTGAACCATTTATAATGGCAGGATATGTTTTATAACAATTGTTCTTCTTTCTTTCCTCAAGGAATTTCTTTAGACTTTCCTGCCTCTTTGGATAATTTTCCGTTCACACAGACTGTGGAGAGATGGTGTGCAGCTTCATGACATGTGAAGTTTAGTGCCGATTGGAGAGCTTCTGGGACACTGACAGACAGCACGTCCCAGCAAGTTCATTTGGAGTTATTTTTTTAATATATTAATTTATTTAGTCAAACTTGCATTCTACAATGCTGGAGAAAGATTTTAGAAGAAATCTTTCAGTCCTGTTTAATATTGGTGCTAGTAAAGGTTTGAGAACTAATGGCCTGGTTTCACAGACAGGGCTTAGACTAAGCCAGGATCATAGTTCAGTTAGGACATTTAAGTCATGTTCCATGACATGCCTTAGAAAAAACATTACTGGTGTGCATCTTGAGACAAAACAAAGGTACAGGTATTTTTAAAGATCAGTCAGTGCACTTTTCTATCAGTTGAAACGGTTCAGAATTACATTTTAGTCTGGGGCTGGTCTTAAGCCTTGACTGTGAAACCAGGGGCTACAAGTAACCCACTTTGGTAATGTTTTACAAAAGTTCTCATTTGTTGTACATGGATTGATAATTTTCGTGATTTTTTTTAATTTTATTAAATGTGTGTTGTTTGTGTGTTAGTAATCCTATATGTTATGGCGACCAAATGACTCCACAAGTATAGTAATACCAGTAAATTTTGACCTTGTAGACATTTTTAGGTCCCCGGTGAGGAAACAGGTTTAAACATCTTACAGAATTGTTTTCCATGATGGTGAAAATTAGCATTGTTCTCCAGACTCTTTCTAATAAGTGAGTTGAAGTGTAGTGTTGGGTTTTTCTTGTGCATTCTTTGTTTTAGAGATTGATTTGTCAATAAATGTAGAGGGTTTACCATTTTGTGTTTTTGCTTTGATTGTAACTAGGTTTTTAAGAGGTTATCATTATTATTATTATTATTATTATTATTATTATTATTTAATATACTAAATTTCAAGTTCATTGCCAGAGATATGACATTGAAATATATTTTAGTTCACATTAATTGCTTATTCAGAAGTACATATTTACCATATTTCAAATCACATATAAAATATACTAGTCCAAGTCCAACTTAAGAGGTTCAAAAATATCACTCAAATGTTAAACTAATTGCAATTAATGTAATTTTAAATTGTAATATATTTAAAATTAATTAGAAATAATATGCATTTATGTGGTCAAAAACATTACATTTAATTCACACTTAAGTGTATTGTTAACTGACATTAAAGTGCATTTTAGTTCACATTAATTGCATGTCAATACATTAATAGTACACTTTAAGAATATTTTAAAGACACTAGAAGCAATTAGGAACATATAATTGTACATATAAAGATGTACTAAAAAGTGCCACTTAAGTCCCACTTAAGTTGTTAAAAAAATCACTCTAAAGTTCAACTTATTGCATTTAATTTAACTTTAAAATGTGATACATTTTAAATTAATTACAATGTACTTAAGTGTTGAAAATAACATATTTAATTTGCACTTATGTGTATTCTTTTAAAGTACATTATTTCCGCAATAAGTACACTTTATGAAAGTATACTTAAGTGCACTTCTTTTTCACAAGGGAAAGTAACACGCGTATAGACTCACCAGATGCGCGTTCTATCCTCTCCACAGCGACTTTGGTCATCCATAACTTTTAGTATGATTATTATACATTGAGAATCACCATGACGCGTCTGCTAAAACCTTTCGCGTGTAAGCTGTGTTTACAAACAGCTGAGAACTGCAATCCGATTCTATTGAAGATCATTCGATCTGTGATTTTGACACATGAAAAATATTTAAAATACACATTCTTCTGAAAAATTTAACACTCTAAGCTTTCAAATGAACCCATATACGGGCTGATACCATATAAGGAAGGCTTTGCAAATGAAACACCAACATTTTGTATGCTATTTTTGGACCCGGTACCGGTCCACAGGGAATCGCCCTTCATTCCCTCCACCATATCCATATATGAAACCCACAAGCACAGCAACTACTCCACCTCAGCGAAAGCAGGGCCAGCACCGCGAGAAATGCTAGTGAAGGCTCCCTCCTCAAAGAGAGCCCTCCGAAATTCACCTTCTAGTAAATCACAACAGTATTATGTGCTTATAAAACTGTAGTTCTTGCGAGAAATATATTGAGATGTTCAATGTTACACTGGTTCAGAGTTTTTCCACCTAAAATGGTGGACGATCATATTAACAATCCTGATAAAAGATAGTAACTTTCTGCATGAGCTAAAATGAGTAGTAAGTGTGTAAAAATACCATGATTCACACAAAAATGTGACATAAGTGATAGGTGATGCACTAAATCAGTGGTTCTCAAGCCGCACTATGGTCCAGTGCTAATCTCGCGGGCCGCACGCATATAATTTACATATTACGTCACCAATACAAACCAACGTGATTTATGAAGTGAAGTGACATTCAGCCAAGTATGGTGACCCATACTCAGAATTTGTGCTCTGCATTTAACCCATCCGAAGTGCACACACACAGAGCAGTGAACACACACACACTGTGAGCACACACCCGGAGCAGTGGGCAGCCATTTATGCTGCGGCGCCCGGGGAGCAGTTGGGGGTTCGATGCCTTGCTCAAGGGCACCTAAGTCGTGGTATTGAAGGTGGTGAGAGAACTGTACATGCACTCCCCCCACCCACAATTCCTGCCGGCCCGGGACTCGAACCCACAACCCTTCGATTGGGAGTCCAATTCTCTAACCACCAGGCCACGACTTCCCTTTATAATATTATAGCCTAAATATTATGATATCTAATCTCTTACATTAATTGAAATAAATATATAATTCCACTCCCCATAAATAAAGCACCTGATGCTGTCGGGAGCTAACCAATTATGTGAGATTCAGCTCGAAAGGAGTAACAGCACAAAGAAGTTGCGATTGTAAAGCCTGTGTTATATTTTCCGGATGAGCAATCCGGACACAGACACGGCCAGCGCAGATGCAGACTTCAATTTATACTTCTGAATGCGCAGGCTGATGGTTCGCTCTGCAACAAACATGTTAACAAACAATTGCCCAGAATTATTGCACATCACTGTTTTTATATTCATTTATTGACGTATTGCACAGGTTCGAGTAGCAATGAGCTTCTTCACACTGCCTGCACATGTGCGATTGTGCTTTTGAAGCCTACTGACCAAGCGCACCTGTCCGCGCGGTCGTCTGCTCAGAGCCTCGGCACACACTCTCCGATGACGATTTTTACGTCATGCCTACCTAGCGTTCCATAGCGGACTCGCGG
Organism: Carassius carassius; assembly: GCF_963082965.1. Classification (NCBI taxonomy): domain Eukaryota; kingdom Metazoa; phylum Chordata; class Actinopteri; order Cypriniformes; family Cyprinidae; genus Carassius; species Carassius carassius. The sequence goes on along the minus strand of NC_081793.1, from coordinate 10,837,616 downwards.
ACGCAGAAAGTATAAGGAGGCTTTAAGATGCAGTCTGTAAGACGCACACGGGAGCATGACCCTGACGCGCAACATTACAGAAAATGTGTGTTCACAAATGTAGCCTATGTTGATCCAAATATGGAAAGCACTTTCGAATTTAATAATATGAGGTTCTCTCCAGAGATGTTTTGCCACATTTCTTCAATTAAGGATTGCTACGTAATATATGGTGTTATTTGCCTGAACTTCTTCAAGTGAATTGCGGGGCAAACCGAAAATCCAGCACTTCTCCTTCACTACTGATACTGCGACTATTCTTGTTTGTACGTGTTCATTCGCTGGCATTTTTCACATTTCTTTTTTCCTCCCTTAAAAACTAATTTGTACAGAGCCCCTCTGGTCCCACTTTGTCAAAAAAAATATATATATAACTAACTCGTGGCCTCAAGATAAGTTAACTCGTGGCCTCAAGATAAGTTAACTCGTGGCCTCAACATGGACCCTTGTTATTAAACTGGACCCTGTACTGTAGTGCAATGTAATACTTCACATTCTGTGCAATATTATCTGTTTTAATATTCAGTGTAATATAATTTGCTGCAGTTCTGTTTCTATTTATTTACTAGTACTGTTCATCACAATCAATTCAATTCTGTTAATACAGTAATGTAAATCTTGTAGGCTGCATATCCATAGTCCTTTATAATTCGTCTTCATATTTTATAGCATATATTTATAATTTTTACATGTATATAGGCTACTTGTTTATTTACCAACTTCTATTATTATTTATATTCCTTTAAATGTCTTGATGTGCACATCAACTGTGACACAAGAATTGTCCCCCGAGTTATCAATATCAATACAGATCAAAGTATTTCTGATTCTGATTTTAAGATAGCCTATAGTAGTGTGCAGACTGGTTCATTAATTATTGAAGTGTTTCACATTTTGTAAAAGCATGTCTGTGTAGCCTACGATAAAACGTCAGAAGAGGGCGTTCTATGCTTAGGTCACGGTACCTCCGTCTGGCTGTATGTATTTATGTGTATTTCCCGGTATTTCCCAGTTGACGGCAAAGAGTTGCAGGATGAGAATGCGTTAGATGATCATATGAATAATTAGCATAACAAGTTAAGCAGGTTAATTCAACGTTAATGGCTATCAAGTCCGATAAAATTTATCGGACTTGATAGCCATTGGAGTAATGTAGCTATACTGAACTGTGATTTTCAACGTTTGAGTATAGAGTTTGCACAGTACTAACCTGTAAGTGCTTTTAACAATACAGATTGTAACAAAGCAGCTGAACAGCATTAAATAGGAAAATAGTGTGTCAATAATGCAAAAAGTAAGTTCATCATTGAATTCAGTGATGTCATCATTCAGCTCAGTTCAGTTTAAATGGTATCTGTGCAATCAAGTCGACGATATCGCTGGATAACCAGGCTCAGTCGGGGGGCCAGTTCTCCTCTGGCCAGACGAAACCAGAAGTTCAATTCCAGGCTGCAAGCAAAGTCTGACTGTGCAGAAGAATCATCTGTTTCCTGTGGTCTTGTCCTGGTGGTGGTCTTAGATAAGGTCTTTACAGGGGATCTGTCTCTGGGGCTCTAGTTGTCATGGCCTCCGCTGTCTTTGTGGGCTGTAGAGGTCCTTTCTGGGTGCTGATCCACCATCTGGTCTGGATACGTACTGGATCCGGGTGACTGCAGTGACCCTCTGATCTGGATACAGACTGGATTTGGTGGCTACGGTGACCTCAGAATAAGAGAGGAACAGACTAATATTAGCGTAGATACCATTCTTCTAATGATGTAGCAAGTACATCAGGTGTTATGGGAAGTGTTCCCGGTTCCGGTTTACCTAATTAATGCAGCCTAAAAATCCTTTAACAGATTTGGATATTAGAAGCATATTAGTGTGTTATGTATAAGCCAGGTTAAAGAGATGGGTCTTTAATCTAGATTTAAACTGCAAGAGTGTGTCTGCCTCCCGAACAATGTTAGGTAGGTAGGTTTAGTGCCCAAACTCTGGAATAACCTACCTAACATTGTTCGGGAGGCAAACACACTCAGTTTAAATCTAGGTTAAAGACCCATCCCTTTAACCTGGCTTACACATAACATACTAACACATTTCTAATATAGAAGTACATTGAAGGATTTTTAGGCTGCATTAATTAGGAAAACCGGGAACACTTCCCATAATGCACAATGTACTTGCTATATCGTTAAAATAATGCAATCTACGGTAGTATTGGTCTGTTTCTATCTCATTCCGAGGTCACCGTAGCCACCAGATCCCATCTTTATCCAGATCAGATGGTCACTGCAGTCACCTGGATCCAGTACGTTTCCAGCCCAGATGGTGGATCAGCACCTAGATAGGACCTCTAAAGCCCTGAATGTCAACGGAGACCAGAACAATTAAATAAGCCCCAGAGACAGATCCACAGTCAACACCTTGTCTGCTAGACGGCCATCGGGACAAGACCGCAGGAAACAGATGATTCTTCTGCACAATCTGACTTTGCTGTAGCCTGGAATTGAACTTCTGGTTTCGTCTGGCCATAGCAGAACTGGCCCCCCGACTGAGCCTGTTTATCCAGCAATATCATTGACTTGATTGCACAGATACTATTTAAACTGAACTGAGGTGAATGATGACATCACTGAATTCAATGATGAACTGGCTTTTTGCTTTTTGCCTTTTTTTGACACACTATTTTCCTATTTAATGCTGTTCAGTTGCTTTGTCACAATCTGTATTATTAAAAGCGCTATATAAATAAAGGTGACTTAACAATGTAAACTGTCTGCATAGTTGTTAATGAATAAGATGCATGGTTAAAAGGTATTGTCTCTCAAAAGAAAGAGTTAACTCTCAACCGCCTTAACGAGTCGTCATTAGAGCTGGACGATTATGGCCTAAAATCAAAACCCTCGATTAATTGAACATTTTACCTCAATTATGATTAATGAACGATTATTTTGTTTCTGTTTTGTTGGTTTTTTTGCCCTCATAGTTCACTGACAAGGTTTGTACTGTAAATATGAATGACCATTAAAGGTGAGATTTTTTTCCTATTGAAATAGCAATCTGACATCATAGCTCACTATCAGCAGTTATTTTATCTATGATCGTAACATTTCTTACAGATTATTGCTCGGTGTAAGAGATAAATAAAGATCAGATAAAGATAAATTAGCACAGTACCAGAATGAGTGATTGCATGTGTGAATTAGTCATACCGTCTCTATATTATTGTGAAGCTGTGGGTTGAAAATAGCCTAGTTTCTTCAAAAGTAGAAAAATATGCTATAATAAGTTTTCAGATTCTAAGCTACTTTAGTGATAAATCACAGGACAGCACTGACAACTAGTTTCTGCATTCCTCTGTGCCCGCAATCTTCACAGCTACTGTTTATATGAGTGTTTATGCCACAATACAGCTGTGCGAACTAAGGCTTTCAAAATGGCTGAAAAGCTAAATTCGAATTTGCAATTAAATATTATCCAAATTCGAATTATATTCAAATTTAAAATGCATAATTTTAGTTAGGGTGAAGAAAAGCTTTTGGCTTCTTAGGCCACAAGAGGGCGCATTGGGCAAAATATTACTAATGCACGTTTATTCAAAGAATAAGAAAATATGACTGTGAAAAAAAGTGCATAATAATTAAAATAATGTTTATAAACCAATTATAATTAAGTAGCTTAAAGAACTATAAACAAAACAGCACCATGTGTGCATGCATAGTTTAATTCAAAGGGGTGAAAGCCAATAACACGAGATGCAGTAGGATGGGGAAAACCCACCATAAAGTCTCAAGAAATGTTTTAGAAAAAACCTGAACCCACCTTAATTTTACATGGCTTTCTAAACATGCGGCTCTATTGTGTGAGACGCGAGTGCAAGGGTAATAGAAGAGGTCCCTCTCTAGAAAATGCGTGAAATATGCATTCTGTGTGAATGGCTTGGTTTCAGTTTTGATGTAAACAAGATCTTCTCCACATTCTCTTTTTCCGCAATATTTTGATTGAACATCGCTGCAGCGCTGCATCTAGTTGCTTCAACTTTATAGGTTAACTAAAAAATTATAATGCAATGACAATTTTATATTGTCATCGCATCTCGTGCGCAACTGATAAAGGCCAAAGTGTAATTTGACCATCTGCATCCGCGCACCGTCCACATTATGTAACTTTCGTCATCAAGAGGGCTCGCGGACAGCCACGCATCCGTCCACACGGTCTCAAAAAGTGCCTGCATGCAGACGGGGTGCTTGGCTGTCAACAGCGCATGCACGAGGTGAATGATGACAGAAGTGGTACTGCTTGTCGAGCTCACCCGCCTTCTGAAAGCTTTGCGGATGAAGCTGTGTGAGAGGGAACAGAATGCGGAATGTGAAGTATACCCGGGCGGGCCACAAAGCTGCCTCCTTAACTGACACCTACACTTCGAATGCAACATTTTTGCATTCGAATGTCGATTTTTTTTTTTTATTCTACGAATTTTTATTCATCTAATCGCTTGTATGTCCAAACCATAAAACAAATACAACTGACAAAGTTTAGTGAAGACGTACTCTCAGAGGGCTCTCTTTGAGGAGTGAGCCTGCACTGGCATTTCTCCCGGTGCTGGCCCTGCTTTCGCTGGTCATGCTCGTGAGTTTCACACAGGGGCGTAGCACCAAATTTTGGGCCCTGGGTACAAACCATCTTGCTGGGCCCCCAATACCATAGTGATACCAATGGGTAAGGTATTGCATTTTTATCATAAAAACACTTAAAATGTAAACAAAATAGGCCACACTCTGATTAATATATTTTTGTTTTATTGTCGAAAGTACTACTTACTGAGATGACAAAAGGTCTAGCAGGTCCAAACCTGGACTAAATCAAATATACTGTAAAGCAGTTCTGAAAATGACCATACCAAATGAGAAAAACTTTGGTCTGAAACACAAACTAAATAATGTCAGTTTTTACTAAATGCCCATTGACGGGTCTTTGCATGCGCAAATTTGCTGATCAGGTCTTTAAAGTCCAGTTTTTTGCTAGTATTTGAACAATAGTTTTCCTGTGCTTATCAGTAAGAGTTGTTGGCCATAATCCTGGGTCCTCTGACAATCCCTCTCCAGTATCCCTAAGTCTCTCATTCTCTTTTCTTTCCTCTTCAGCTCTGTCCTCCTGCTCCTGACTACCTTCATCACATTCTTCACTTTCCCTCTGATCACTTATATGAATATCAACCTCATCTTCTATTTCTGCCTCTGCTACAAGAGGAAATAAGCAAAATGGGTACATTGTTATTGTACACATTTAAACTTTAAACTGTAATTAGTAATTACACTTTAAAGTTTAAATGTGTACAATAACAATGTACTAATTTTGCTTATTTCCTCTTAACACTTAATTACTAATTACTAAGTGTTAAAAAGCTCACCTTGTCTCACTGTCACACTCACATCCACCTCACTGTCACTGCTTTCACCTAGCCATGATGAGGGGCCTGCTGCTGCAGGGTCTGACTCTGAAACTGAAATATATGGCTTCAAATGGTTGCTTAAATATCCTTTATTGTCACAATACCTTTTTTTTTAAAGTGTAGGCTAAGTACAAGATAATTGATGATTATTTGTCTGTTTAAAATAAATGCAGACTAGACTATAGAATCACAGGGTAAACTAACCGCCAAACTAGACATTCAGTCTTTGAATTATGTTTTAAAATAAGTCATTTTTCAATCATTAAGATGTGCATTATTATACTGAGAACATCCTGTACTTAATGTAAGAGCGTGTGCGAGCTAATTTGCATAACAATGCGGTAAAATAGGCGCTAACGATCTGTGTTTTCGCGGGTGTTAGATTTTGACAATGGAGGGAAATATACAGTGTTTTCATGTAAACTTCTGACTCTGAGAGTGGGGAGAACTGCAGCAGAAGAGGAGACAAGCGTTTAGGCAGCTGCCTGGAGTGGCAGTGTGTTGAGCTCCGTCTGCTTCTCACTCCCTGTTATTTACGTAAGGGATAATGTATAACGTTAGATTACATTATCCTCCGCTTCGTGTCGGGGTCCTGTTCAGCCTGTCGGGGTTGTTATTCGCTATAACGACCGCCTCTCTATACATTATCCCGCTTATTACATGGCTACCCACAAAATAAATAAATAATTTGCCACAAAAAATTATTGATTTAAAAAGGAGTTTATTGATTTAAAAACGATTGTATTGCTTCCGCCAAAGAAAATAGTCCGTTCCGCGTCCATAGCAACACGCTGTTTTTCATGGCAACGGTCTGTTATACTTCGCAGCGGTCTGTTATCAAGAAATAACAGACCGCATTCTACATTGGAATTCAGCCAAGCCATGTAATAATCAGAAACATTGTTTGCTCGCTATGAAGGGTGTGATACTATAAAGTATTGGTATATTATTCATAAATGCAAACATAAATGTATGCTATTCTACCGGGAGTAGATATTTATGTTAAAACAATGTCAATGCTTGATGATGCATTTGGAGCTCACCTCTCTTTTCAAAAAAATTTGTGAGCAACTGCTTGCCCTCATTTGCCCTTCTCTCTTTATTCTGCTTCTCTTTTCGTTTTTTAGCCCCTGATTTTCCTTTCTTAAGGAGAGACATGACTCTTCACGGCTCACTCCAGCTCCTGTCTCATCAACTGATTCAATCACCGCGGGTCCGCAGCAGAAGCACCTGACCTGCGGGTCGTACCATTTGCATTGATTCGAGAGGGGTGTGGGGCCCTGCACAGCATGAAAATGACTTTTTTATACCAAACCAGCGCCTAACTACAAGTTTAGTTTTGCACAGGAACTTTTTTAGTTGTACATAAATGCTATACAAATGTTAGTGCATGTATATGTATGTATAGAAAACTGACTTCTAAGGGCCCCCCCCTCTGCCTCGGGCCCTGGGTACTCGGTACCCTTTACCCCCCCAGTCCGACGCCCCTGGTTTCACATATGGATCAGTTGGAGGGAATGATGGGCGTGTCCCTATCTTCTTCCTTAACCACCAGATCCGGCGCCCGCTCTCTAGGTTTCAGAAAGTTAGATCTACAGGGGCTCTTGGGATAAAAATTTGAGTAAGAGCACGTGTTTACCTCTCTTCGGATTGGATTGTAAGGGGTGGTTTAAACCTTTTGTAATCTGATCGAGAGGACATGTAAACACTTCGTCGGATTGAAAATGAAACTAGAAATTTCTGCGCATGTGTGCAATGACGTACTGTAACGACTGGGTGAAGGAGTGGCAGGAAGCAAGTGTGAGATTAATGATATTTAATGAAGACAATGATACAAGACAATACTGAGACACAAATAACGCTGGGAGGAATGCACAGTCCAAGATGTTGGTGATGAGTGACGAATCCGGAAGGAGGAGGTGAGTTGGCAGCAGGAGAGGGTGACACAGGAACTGCGGTGAAGCGAACCGAAGGTAAGTTGTGTTGCTTGGTGGTGGGTTGCGTAGAGTGGACGGGGTTCCGGGGAGACACGGACATCCAACGCAGAAACACACAAGAAAGCAAAGCATAGGTCACAAACATGAAACAACGCTCTCACGAACACAAGACGCTAGACAAGCCAATATATAGGGATGAGTAATGAGTGACAGCTGTTGCTAATGACAATTAACGGAGACGCCCACAAACTAATCAGTGCTGACGCGTAACACACAGACTTCACCCACAAAGTGCAAAACCCATAGATCACGGTTTACCAACCGTGACACGTACAAATCACTCAATGACGTATGGTGCAGGGATGTTATCATAGGCAAGATGACAGGCGCCCAAATTGGTCTGCTGGAGAAACATCTCAGCATAATAAGAGTATAATAAGGCAGCAAGTGCAATGCATACCAGGTTTTCGTTGAGGAGCCGACCGTGGCGACGGTCTTTGATGTCTCAGTTCCCTCCTTCAGGAAATGAGGGTTACCATATGTAACCGAGACATTCCCTTTCAGTTGGTTACTATCGACGTCACGTTGGTGACTGACGAAATTGGGATCCCTACCAAAGCGCCATGGGTGCTGCCCTTCCCTTCCAGTGCCCTGTGAGAGTATTAGGTTTAGGCCGGGGCTCGGAAAAAGTAGTTCCTCTCACCATTTGGGCGGCAGTGGCTCAGTGGTTCATGTAGGTTGTCTACAAACTGGAAGGTTGGTGGTTCAATACCTGGCTCCACCTGACCAAGTGTCGAGGTGTCCTTGAGCAAGATACCTAACCCCAGCTGCTCCCGACAACCTGGATGGCGCCTTGAATGGCTGACAACGCAGTCGGTGTATGAATGAGTGAGTGAATGGGTGAATGTGAGGCAAGTTTTAAAGTGCTTTGGATGGCCATGGGGGTCTGTTGAAATATAATTGCAGTCCATTTACCATTGTCAAAACTCTACCTCACTGGGTGAGATTGGATAACACTAGGAAAACGCACCCGTTCCGCTTGAACTTTCCTTCGCATCCAGCTACCTAGGGTGATGGAGGATCTCAACAGGGTCTACAGTATGGACACTCTGGAGCAGTTTTAGCAAGCCAACACAAACCGGGGCCTCTCAGTGCCACTACCCGTTTGAGGTGAGAACACAAGAGGATACCAGCTCTACACGAAGGCTATAGAACCTAGCAAATGTGTTAGTGGTCGCCCAGCCCGCAGCTTTACAAATATCTGTCAGTGAGGTGCCATGAGCCAGCACACAGGAGGATGCAACACTTCTAGTTCCTGTGAGCTCAAAACCTGAATGGACAGGGCATACCCTGTGCCTGATAAGCCAGGTTCATGGCATCCACAATTCAGCGGGCCATCCTCTGCTTAGAGACAGCATTTCCATTCTGCAGGCCTCCGTAATAGACAAAGAGCTGGTCTGAGGTCCTGAAGCTTTGTCCGGTCTATGTAGCATCTCAATACTCGGACTGGACAGAGTAAAGCCAGGGCTGGATCTGCCTCATACAGGGGCAGTGCTTGCACTTGGTCTTTGAAGGAAGTAGTGGGAACCTTGGGCACGTAGCCAGGCCGGGGCCTCAGGATTACCTGGGAGTCAGCTGGCCCAAACTCTAGGCACAAATCGTCGACCGAAAATGCATGCAGGTTCCCTACCCTCTTTATGGAGGCCAGTGTAAGCAGGAGCAGAGTTTTCAATGAAAGAAACTTTAGCTCAACTGAATGCAAAGGCTCGAATGGGCCCTGTGTATTGGTCTTATCACTGGAGTCAGGTCCCAAGAGGATATAGAAGGGGGCCGGGAAGGATTTAACCTCCTAGCCCTCTAAGGAACCTGATGATGAGATCATGCTTGTGTAAGGGAAACAGGTCAATTTAGCTCAAAGGGAATCATTAAAGATTTCAAAGGGAATTTGAACAGAATCACTGTTTCACGGCTGATCACTGAGACGCCCTGCGATTCACTGAATGAGCCATTTAACATCAAATCTGCACTGGATATTTATATCCAAAGTATAGTGAAAACACTATCAATTAGCACAGTAACAAGATCGGCAGTTTAAGACGTTAACTTGTAAACACAAAACTCAATATACTTCTCTTTTCAATAGGAATAAGGCTCTATTAGATAAATCTAAGACATATAACTAATCTAACACATAAGCACACTCACTCACACATTCCCTCAAGTTACAGGAAGATAGAATGTTAGGGAAGAATGAGTTTAAGAGAATGAAAATGTGAAGTCCCAAGTTTACAGCTTTACGTGAAATTGCATAGACATGAACAGCCATCAATCACTTAATTAACCCTTGCATTGAGTTCCTCAATGAGGTTAAAATTATATTAGATACACCAGTACAAATGTCTGGAGGTACTACTTGTGTCTCCTGTGTAAAGTTGTCATTGAAAAGGGGGTTTCCCGATGTTGTTGATTGGCTGGAAGTTCAGTAGTCACTGAAGTGACGTCTTGGGAAGCCCGTGGTTGGGCGTTTGCTGAAGATGCGGAGTTGTGTTGGCTGGTTGAAGTTGAACGGGCACTTGAGGTCAGACTCGGAGACAAGGCATTACAAAACTTAACTCAGAACACGAAACTCTCAAACGGAAAAGAAAAGAAGTAAAGTTTGACGAGACTAGGTGGTGTTTCTTCTCATCTTGGCTAAGTAGCAGCAGGCGTGCAGGCCGAAGCACGCTGGAACCGCGCTCAAAGAAGAGTGATGACTAAAAGCATGGCTAAAAGCTAAAAGCAGGCATGACTAGTAGCAGAAGCAAAGCTAACAGCTAAAAGCTAAAAGCATACATGACTAATAGCAGAAGCAAAGCTAAAAGCTAAAAGCCAGATTTGATGGTGTCCTAAGTATTTAAACTGGCCTCTTGGCCACACCTCAAATGTTGTCTTGACCAATAAGATATTGTCTTTGTTTGGGGTATCATGAATTTTATCTTATATTATCAAGCATGTGCTCCGAATTTTCCCGCTCTTGCAGTTTATAATTTTGGACATGATTCCTATAACAAGAATATGATACATTTGACAAATAACTGATGGTCAGAACTGTTTCAAGCTAACAGATTCAAACACGTACATACGAAACATGAATATGTATCCTTAAGCTATCCAATATTTATTAAAAGACATACACAATAAGTGATTAAACATGATAGTCAAATGTGTGGGTTACATATAAATTAATATGGAGTTATGCGATGGACTGATATTTAAGTCATTTTGAGTTCATTTTGGTCCATTTATATCTAGAAAAGACAGTTTCTGTGCCATTCTCTGACATAAAGATTTCTGTGGAGACCAAAGGTTAAAAGGCCCCCCCTTAGGAATTTCAGTCTGGTTCTGCCAGGTGGTGGTGGGGGGGGGGGTCAATCCAAGGATCTTGTGTATTACTCATGGGTTTACATGTGATGTCCGGCGTTGCATCTTAATTACTTGCCCCAAATTTGACAATCTCTTCTCCGAATTGAAATTGTCAATAATTGTTCTAATGGTGTTAATGTCGAAAGCTGTTCTGTGAAAGAGTTGGTTGGTTGGTTAACTTGTTTCTGCCTTGTGGCACTAGGACTGATTTATGACCTCCTGTTGCCTTCCTGAGGAATTTGGCTCATGTTTCAACAACAGTCCTGATCGACTCTTTAATTTGTCTGGTTCGTGTCAGATACGCTACACTTGCTTAAAGACTTCCCATTCACGGGGTCATGGTACACAGCAATAGTGGCAACCTGGACTTGGAGGGTGGAGGGAGACAGCCTTCGCTCCAGCCCTTGCTGCAGAAAGGAAAGCACGACCGCAATCAGGCATCTTCGGGCCAGCGAGACGGGCTGGGTAGCACTGACCAGGAACTTAGAAACCATACAAGTAGGACCAGCGGAACCACAAACACCTGCTGCCTTATTATACTCACGCTGTGATCAGCGGTAGCTTGATGCAATAATTGTATGCCAATGTGCATTGGCTCATTTAGTTAACTCTCAAAGTAGATTGGTCTATTGAAGCGTTATCCCAATTTCATCTGTCACCGACATGACTTCAAGACTGGCCGACTGAAAGGGAACCACGTTATTGCCTAATATTTAAAAAGAAGAAAACATAGTTGCAAGACTAGATGGTTGTAAGTCACGCAATAATGAGCTCTTCAAGCAGGTATTTGAAAAAATGAAGGAAGCCAGTATAAACCAGTCAACTGACCAAATCAAAAAGTGATGGAAAGGTCTTAAGGCGTACTAAAAGGCGAAATTCCAGAACAGCAAAAGTGGCGAATCACTGTCTACTTTTCCATTTTACAGCACTATGGATGAAAGAATTGGAGGAAGACCATTAGTAAACACTGCAGCTCATGGTGTGGATGTCGGCTTCCCAGAAGAGGATTCGCTCAATGCGAGGAGTGTTTCTACCATTTTGGAAGATGCATCTGGTAAGTTAATTTCACTGCTGCAAAACTCATACAGAGATATAAATTGCTTGTACACTTGCTGGTCATAGGGTTAACAGTTATCAATAGTAATAATAATAATCTTCATATGTAGATGTTGAGAGCAACTTTGAGGAAGCAGGAATGAGCAGCTCTGTACAGACCGAAGAGGAGACGGGTGAAGACGGCAATGCCCATGCTCTACCTAGCACTGCAAACAGAGTAGGTTTCATGCAAAATCATGAATTATGCGTAAATATAACTTAACAGTGCATTTACTTTCATTATATGGATTGGATTTAGGAATTAGACAAATGCTTTTATAAAAAATTACTTTTGACTTCAATGTATTATTAATTATTTTTTACTGTGTTTCTAAGCCACTGTTTAATAACTTACTACAGTTTAGGAATATCTTTTGAACGTGAACTTTTTTAAATATATTTTTTACATTTTTTAAATGCTTAATAGAATGGAACACATTTTCTTAGTGAAAAGAACCCACACACACAAAATTAGACTGTTTCTCTAAATTTACATGTAAATAGTGTTTTACATGTCAGTTATATTTATACACACACTCACAGCCTTGGATTATGGGTTCTCTGGAACTTCTTTTACTTCATGTTTAATTAGGGACCGAGCACCGAGGTGCGAGGACCCTCTTGTATCTGCTTTGTTTATTATTATTATTAGGGCCCGAGCACCGAGGTGCGAGGACCCTCTTGTATCTGCTTTGTTTATTAGATATTAGAATAATAAACAAAGCAGATACAAGAGGGTCCTCGCACCTCGGTGCTCGGGCCCTAATAATAATAATAATAATAAACAAAGCAGATACAAGAGGGTCCTCGCACCTCGGTGCTCGGGCCCTAATAATAATAATAATAATAATAATAATAAACAAAGCAGATACAAGAGGGTCAAACCCGAGCACCGAGGTGCAAGGACCCTCTTGTATCTGCTTTGTTTATTATTATTATTATTATTATTATTATTATTATTATTAGGGCCCGAGCACGAATGGTGCGAGGACCCTCTTGGAATTGCTCCGTTTATTAGGGCCCGAGCACCGATGGTGCGAGGACCCTCTTGGAATTGCTCCGTTTATTATTATTATTGTTTATTATTATTATTATTATTATTATTATTATTATTAGGGCCCGAGCACCGAGGTGCGAGGACCCTCTTGTATCTGCTTTGTTTATTATTATTATTATTATTATTATTATTATTATTATTATTATTATTATTCTCCCGAATGAATCGCATTTTTGAGGGCTTAAACGTGCTCAAAAAGTCATGAAACTTTGCACACGCGTCAAACCTGGTGAAAATTTTTGTCTGATATAGGATTCAGAAGAGGGTGTGGCAAAATGGCTCGACAGCGCCACCTATACTAAGAAAATCAACAGCCTTCCAGCTGTGTTTCACGTACATGCACCAAAATTGGCACACATATGTAACACACCAATACCTACAAAAAAAGACTCTTGGAGCAAAATTCTAAACCCAACAGGAAGTCGGTTATTTTTAATATTATGAGCAAATTTTGTGTAATTTTGGTCATTTCCATGTGTTGTATTTTAACGAACTCCTCTTAGAGATTTCTTCAAATCAACACCAAATTTGGTATGCCTAATCTAAAGGCCTTTGCGATGTAAAATTGCGAAGATCTTGAGTTTTCGTTGAAGGGCGTGTCCGTGGCGGCCTGGCGAATTTCGATGATTCGATGAAATTCGATGACTCAGACATACAATGTCCAATCTGCCCCAAACTTCACATGTTTGATGAGACTCCGAACCTGAACAGATTGACATGCCCATATTCAGTTATAGTCATAGCGCCACCTATTGGCAACAGGAAGTGACATATTTTACACTGCGACTAACTACTCCTAGAAATTTTATGACATCAATGTCTTTTTTGTGGTCAGTCTAATCTAAAGGCCTGTGCGATGTTAAGTTGTGAAGATCTTGAGTTTTCGTTAAAAGGCGTGTCCATGGCGCCGTGATGAAGTTCGATGTCTCGCCATGGGAATAAAAGATGTTATAACTCAGGCATAAAATGTCTGATCTTCCCCAAACTTCACATGTGTGATAAGAGTCCTGGCCTGAACACATCTGTAGGCCAATATTCCATCGGGTGTGGCAAAATGGCTCGATAGCGCCACCTATACACTTTCAACTGAGTGCATATACACTTTCAACGGAGTGCACCTCGAGCTATGTTTCACATACATGTACAAAAATCGGTACACACATGTACCACACCAATATCTACGAAAAAGTCTCTTGGTACGAAATCCGAATCCCTACAGGAAGTCGGTTATTTAGAATTTTCTCTGCAAAATTGGCGTTGTTTTTGCCATTTTCAGGGGTTGTACTTTAACAAACTCCTCCTAGAGATTTATTCAGATCAACATCAAACTTGACCAGTTAAATCTAAAGGCCTTTGCGATGTTAAATTGCGAAGATCTTGAGGTTTCGTTAAAGTGCATGTCAATGGCGGCCTGACAAATTTCGATGTTTCGCCATGAGAAAGGAAGTTGTTGTAACTTAGACATACAATGTCCAATCTGCCCCAAACTTCACATGTTGGATAAGAGTTTTGACCTGAACAGATCTAAATGCCAATATTCAGTTATAGCCATAGCGCCACCTGCTGGCAACAGGAAGTGACATGTTTTACGTTGTAACAAACTACTCCCTAGAAATTTAATGACATCAACATTTTATTTTGGTCAGTCTAATCTAAAGGTCTTTGCAATGTTAAATTGTGGAGATCTTGAATTTTTGTTTAAGGGCGTGTCCATGGCGCTGTGACAAAATTTGATGTCTTGCCACAGCAAGAGAAGTTGTTGTAACTCAGGCATAAAATGTTCAATCTTCCCCAAACTTCACATGATTGATAAGAGTCCTGGCCTGAACACATCTGAAAGCCAATATTCCATTATAAAAATAGCGCCACCTGCTGGCAATATGAAGATTGGCACATATTAATGACTTTGACATATTGCAATTATGTTTATGACATGAAATGCATATTTCTCACCGTTCATCTTTTTACTAAATCAACACGCTGGTGGTGAGCCCGGGTGCGAGGGCCCGTTCATCGCTGCTTGTAGCTTTAATTATTATTATTAGGGCCCGAGCACCGATGGTGTGAGGACCCTCTTGGAATTGCTCCATTTATTAGGGCCCGAGCACCGATGGTGTGAGGACCCTCTTGGAATTGCTCCGTTTATTATTATAATTATTAGGGCCCGAGCACCGATGGTGTGAGGACCCTCTTGGAATTGCTCCGTTTATTATTATTATTATTATTATTATTATTATTATTATTAGGGCCCGAGCACCGATGGTGTGAGGACCCTCTTGGAATTGCTCCGTTTATTATTATTATTATTATTATTATTATTATTATTATTATTATTCTTCTCTAAGATGAATCGCATTTTTGAGAGCCTAAACATGCTCGAAAAGTCATGAAACTTTGCACACACCTCAGAACTGGCGAAAATTTACATCTGATATGGGTTTCAGAAGTGGGTGTGGCAAAATGACTCGACAGCGCCACCTATACACGTTCAACGGTGTGCGCCTCGAGCTACGTTTCACGTACATGTATGAAAATTGGTATACACATGTATCTCTCCAATACCTACAAAAAAGTCTCTTGGAGCAAAATCCGAAACCCAACAGGAAGTCGGTTATTTTTAATTTCATGAGCAAATTTTGTGTCATTTTTGTCATTTCCATGCGTTGTATTTTAACGAACTCCTCCTAGAGAGAATGAAAAATGAAGTTGCTATAACTCAGACATACAATGTCCAATGTGTCCAAAACTTCACATGTTTAATAAGACTCCTGACCTGAACAGACTGACATGCCCATATTCAGTTATAGTCATAGCGCCACCTATAGGCAACTGGAAGTGACATATTTTACACTGCGACTAACTACTCCTAGAACTTTTATGACATCAATGTCTTTTTTGTGGTCAGTCTAATCTAAAGGCCTGTGCGATGTTAAATTGTGAAGATCTTGAGTTTTCGTTAAAAGGCGTGTCCATGGCGCCATGACGAAGTTCGATGTCTCGCCAAGGGAATAAAATATGTTATAACTCAGACATAAAATGCCCGATCTTCCCCAAACTTCACATGTGTGATAATAGTCCTGGCCTGAACACATCTGTAGGCCAATATTCCATCAGGTGTGGCAAATTGGCTCGATAGCGCCACCTATACACTTTCAACATAGCGCGCCTCAAACTCCGTTTCAAGTACATGTACAAAAATCGGTACACACATGTAACACACCAGTACCTACAAAAAAGTCTCTTGGTACGAAATCCGAATCCAAACAGGAAGTCAGTTATTTAGAATGTTCTCTGCAAAATTGGTGTTGTTTTTGCCATTTTCAGGGGTTGTACTTTAACGAACTCCTCCTAGAGATTTATTCAGATCAGCATCAAACTTGGTCAGTTAAATCTAAAGGCCTTTGCGATGTTAAATTGTGAAGATCTTGAGATTTCGTTAAAGGGAGTGTCCATGGCGGCCTGACAAATTTCGATGTTTCGCCATGAAAAAGGAAGTTGCTGTAACTCAGACATACAATGTCCAATTTGCCCCAAACTTTGCATGTTAGATAAGACTTCTGCCCTTAACAGATCTACATGCCCATATTCAATTATAGTCATAGCGCCACCTGCTGGCAACAGGAAGTGACATATTTTACGCTGAGACAAACTACTCTTAGAGATTTTTTGGCATTAATGTATTTTTGTGGTCAGTCTAATCTAAAGGCCTGTGTAATTTTAAATTGTGGCAATCTTGATTTTTTGTTAAAGAGCGTGTCCATGGCAAAAATGACAAAATTTGATGTCTCGCCACAGCAAGAGAAGTTGTTGTAACTCAGGCATAAAATGTTTGATCTTCCCCAAACTTCACATGTTCGATAAGAGTGCAGCCCTGAACACATCTGAAGGCCAATATTCCATTATAATGATAGCGCCACCTGCTGGCAACAAGAAGATTGGAACATATATGGAATAAACATTGATATACTCTACTTATATTTATGGGTTTAAATGCATATTTCTCACCGTTCACCTATTTCACCGTTCACCAGGTGCGAGGGCCCGTTCATCGCTGCTTGCAGTTTTAATTATTATTATTATTATTAGGGCCCGAGCACCGATGGTGTGAGGACCCTCAGTCATGAAACTTTGCACACACCTCAGAACTGGCGAAAATTTACGTCTGATATGGGTTTCAGAAGTGGGTGTGGCAAAATGGCTCGACAGCGCCACCTATACACGTTCAACGGTGTGCGCCTCGATCTACGTTTCACGTACATGTATGAAAATTGGTATACACATGTATCTCTCCAATACCTACAAAAAAGTCTCTTGGAGCAAAATCCGAAACCCAACAGGAAGTCGGTTATTTTTAATTTTATGAGCAAATTTTGTGTCATTTTTGTCATTTCCATGCGTTGTATTTTAACGAACTCCTCCTAGAGATTAATTCAGATCAACACCAAAGTTGGTATGCCTAATCTAAAGGCCTTTGCGATGTTAAATTGCGAAGATTTTGAGTTTTCGTTAAAGGGCGTGTCCGTGGCGGCCTGGCGAATTTCGATGATTCGCCATGAAAAATGAAGTTGCTATAACTCAGACATACAATGTCCAATCTGCCCCAAACTTTACATGTTTGATGAGACTCCGAACCTGAACAGATTGACATGCCCATATTCAGTTTTGGTCATAGCGCCACCTATTGGCAACAGGAAGTGACATATTTTACACAGTGACTAACTACTCCTAGAAATTTTATGACATCAATGTCTTTTTTGTGGTCAGTCTAATCTAAAGGCCTGTGCGATGTTAAGTTGTGAAGATCTTGAGTTTTCGTTAAGGGGCGTGTCCATGGCGCCGTGACAAAATTCAAAGTCTCGCCATGGGAATAAAAGATGTTATAACTCAGGCATAAAATGTCCGATCTTCCCCAAACTTCACATGTTTGATAAAAGTCCTGGCCTGAACAGATCTGAAGGCCAATATTCCATCAGGTGTGGCAAAATGGCTCGATAGCGCCACCTATACACTTTCAACGGAGTGCGCCTCGATCTATGTTTCACGTACATGTACAAAAATTGGTACACACATGTAACACACCAATACCTACAAAAAAGTCTCTTGGTACGAAATCCTAATCCCAACAGGAAGTCGATTATTTTGAATTTTCCCTGCAAAATTGGTGTTGTTTTTGCCATTTTCAGGGGTTGTACTTTAACGAACTCCTCCTAGAGATTTATTCAGATGAACACCAAACTTGGTCAGTGTAATCTAAAGCCCTTCGCGATGTTAAATTGTGAAGGACTTGAGGTTTCGTTAAAGGGCGTGTCCATGGCGGCCTGACAAATTTCGATGTTTCGCCATGAAAAAGGACGTTGCTGTAACTCAGATATACAATGTCCAATCTGCCCCAAACTTCACATGTTGGATAAGACTCTTGACCTGAACAGATCTACATGCCAATATTCAGTTATAGTCATAGCGCCACCTATTGGCAACAGGAAGTGAAATATTTTACACTGCGACAAACTACTCCTAGAAATTTTATGACATCAATGTTATTTTTGTGGTCAGTCTAATCTAAAGACCTGTGTGATGTTTAGTTGTGAAGATCTTGAGTTTTCGTTAAAAGGCGTGTCCATGGCGCCGTGACGAAGTTCGATGTGTCGCCATGGGAATAAAAGATGTTATAACTCAGGCATAAAATGTCTGATCTTGCCCAAACTTCACATGTGTGATAAGGGTCCTGGCCTGAACAGATCTGAAGGCCAATATTCCATTGGGTGTGGCAAAATGGCTCGATAGCGCCACCTATACACTTTCAACTGAGTGCATATACACTTTCAACGGAGTGCGCCTCAAGCTATGTTTCACGTACATTTACAAAAATCGGTACACACATGTAACACACCAATATCTACGAAAAAGTCTCTTGGTACGAAATCCGAATCCAAACAGGAAGTCAGTTATTTAGAATGTTCTCTGCAAAATTGGTGTTGTTTTTGGCATTTTCAGGGGTTGTACTTTAACGAACTCCTCCTGGAGATTTATTCAGATCAACATCAAACTTGGTCAGTTAAATCTAAAGGCCTTTGCGAAGTTAAATTGGGAAGATCTTGAGATTTCGTTAAAGGGAGTGTCCATGGCGGCCTGACAAATTTTGATGTTTCGCCATGAAAAAGGAAGTTGCTGTAACTCAGACATACAATGTCCAATCTGCCCCAAACTTCGCATGTTAGATAAGACTTCTGCCCTTAACAGATCTACATGCCCATATTCAATTATAGTCATAGTGCCACCTGCTGGCAACAGGAAGTGACATATTTTACGCTGAGACAAACTACTCCTAGAGATTTTTTGACATTAATGTATTTTTGTGGTCAGTCTAATCTAAAGGCCTGTGTAATGTTAAATTGTGGCAATCTTGAGTTTTTGTTAAAGAGCGTGTCCATGGCAAAAATGACAAAATTTGATGTCTCGCCACAGCAAGAGAAGTTGTTGTAACTCAGGCATAAAATGTTTGATCTTCCCCAAACTTCACATGTTCGATAAGAGTGCAGCCCTGAACACATCTGAAGGCCAATATTCCATTATAATGATAGCGCCACCTGCTGGCAACAAGAAGATTGGAACATATATGGAATAAACATTGATATACTCTACTTATATTTATGAGTTTAAATGCATATTTCTCACCGTTCACCTATTTCACCGTTCACCAGGTGCGAGGGCCCGTTCATCGCTGCTTGCAGCTTTAATTATTATTATTATTATTAGGGCCCGAGCACCGATGGTGTGAGGACCCTCTTGGAATTGCTCCGTTTATTATTATTATTATTATTATTATTATTATTATTATTATTATTATTATTATTATTATTATTATTATTATTATTATTCTCTAAGATGAATCACATTTTTGAGAGCCTAAACATGCTCGAAAAGTAATGAAACTTTGCACACACCTCAGAACTGGCGAAAATTTACGTCTGATATGGGTTTCAGAAGTGGGTGTGGCAAAATGGCTCGACAGCGCCACCTATACACGTTCAACGGTGTGCGCCTCGAGCTACGTTTCACGTACATGTATGAAAATTGGTATACACATGTATCTCTCCAATACCTACAAAAAAGTCTCTTGGAGCAAAATCCGAAACCCAACAGGAAGTCGGTTATTTTTAATTTTATGAGCAAATTTTGTGTCATTTTTGTCATTTCCATGCGTTGTATTTTAACGAACTCCTCCTAGAGATTAATTCAAATCAACACCAAAGTTGGTATGCCTAATCTAAAGGCCTTTGCGATGTTAAATTGCGAAGATTTTGAGTTTTCGTTAAAGGGCGTGTCCGTGGCGGCCTGGCGAATTTCGATGATTCGCCATGAAAAATGAAGTTGCTATAACTCAGACATACAATGTCCAATCTGCCCCAAACTTTACATGTTTGATGAGACTCCGAACCTGAACAGATTGACATGCCCATATTCAGTTTTAGTCATAGCGCCACCTATTGGCAACAGGAAGTGACATATTTTACACTGTGACTAACTACTCCTAGAAATTTTATGACATCAATGTCTTTTTTGTGGTCAGTCTAATCTAAAGGCCTGTGCGATGTTAAGTTGTGAAGATCTTGAGTTTTCGTTAAGGGGCGTGTCCATGGCGCCGTGACAAAATTCAAAGTCTCGCCATGGGAATAAAAGATGTTATAACTCAGGCATAAAATGTCCGATCTTCCCCAAACTTCACATGTTTGATAAAAGTCCTGGCCTGAACAGATCTGAAGGCCAATAGTCCATCAGGTGTGGCAAAATGGCTCGATAGCGCCACCTATACACTTTCAACGGAGTGCGCCTCGATCTATGTTTCACGTACATGTACAAAAATTGGTACACACATGTAACACACCAATACCTACAAAAAAGTCTCTTGGTACGAAATCCTAATCCCAACAGAAAGTCGATTATTTTGAATTTTCCCTGCAAAATTGGTGTTGTTTTTGCCATTTTCAGGGGTTGTACTTTAACGAACTCCTCCTAGAGATTTATTCAGATGAACACCAAACTTGGTCAGTGTAATCTAAAGCCCTTCGCGATGTTAAATTGCGAAGGACTTGAGGTTTCGTTAAAGGGCGTGTCCATGGCGGCCTGACAAATTTCGATGTTTTGCCATGAAAAAGGACGTTGCTGTAACTCAGACATACAATGTCCAATCTGCCCCAAACTTCACATGTTGGATAAGACTCTTGACCTGAACAGATCTACATGCCAATATTCAGTTATAGTCATAGCGCCACCTATTGGCAACAGGAAGTGAAATATTTTACACTGCGACAAACTACTCCTAGAAATTTTATGACATCAATGTTATTTTTGTGGTCAGTCTAATCTAAAGACCTGTGTGATGTTTAGTTGTGAAGATCTTGAGTTTTCGTTAAAAGGCGTGTCCATGGCGCCATGACGAAGTTCGATGTGTCGCCATGGGAATAAAAGATGTTATAACTCAGGCATAAAATGTCTGATCTTGCCCAAACTTCACATGTGTGATAAGGGTCCTGGCCTGAACAGATCTGAAGGCCAATATTCCATTGGGTGTGGCAAAATGGCTCAATAGCGCCACCTATACACTTTCAACTGAGTGCATATACACTTTCAACGGAGTGCGCCTCAAGCTATGTTTCACGTACATTTACAAAAATCGGTACACACATGTAACACACCAATATCTACGAAAAAGTCTCTTGGTACGAAATCCGAATCCAAACAGGAAGTCAGTTATTTAGAATGTTCTCTGCAAAATTGGTGTTGTTTTTGGCATTTTCAGGGGTTGTACTTTAACGAACTCCTCCTGGAGATTTATTCAGATCAACATCAAACTTGGTCAGTTAAATCTAAAGGCCTTTGCGAAGTTAAATTGGGAAGATCTTGAGATTTCGTTAAAGGGAGTGTCCATGGCGGCCTGACAAATTTTGATGTTTCGCCATGAAAAAGGAAGTTGCTGTAACTCAGACATACAATGTCCAATCTGCCCCAAACTTCGCATGTTAGATAAGACTTCTGCCCTTAACAGATCTACATGCCCATATTCAATTATAGTCATAGTGCCACCTGCTGGCAACAGGAAGTGACATATTTTACGCTGAGACAAACTACTCCTAGAGATTTTTTGACATTAATGTATTTTTGTGGTCAGTCTAATCTAAAGGCCTGTGTAATGTTAAATTGTGGCAATCTTGAGTTTTTGTTAAAGAGCGTGTCCATGGCAAAAATGACAAAATTTGATGTCTCGCCACAGCAAGAGAAGTTGTTGTAACTCAGGCATAAAATGTTTGATCTTCCCCAAACTTCACATGTTCGATAAGAGTGCAGCCCTGAACACATCTGAAGGCCAATATTCCATTATAATGATAGCGCCACCTGCTGGCAACAGAAAGATTGGCACATATATGGAATAAACTTTGATATATTCCACTTATATTTATGAGTTTAAATGCATATTTCTCACCATTCACCTATTTACTAAAGCCACTCGCTGCCTGTGAGCCCAGGTGCGAGGGCCCGTTCATCGCTGCTCTCAGCTTTAATTAGGGCCCGAGCACCGATGGTGTGAGGACCTTCTTGGAATTGCTCCGTTTATTATTATTATTATTATTATTATTATTATTATTATTAGGGCCCGAGCACCGATGGTGTGAGGACCCTCTTGGAATTGCTCCGTTTATTATTATTATTATTATTATTATTATTATTCTCTAAGATGAATCGCATTTTTGAGAGCCTAAACATGCTCGAAAAGTCATGAAACTTTGCACACACCTCAGAACTGGCGAAAATTTACATCTGATATGGGTTTCAGAAGTGGGTGTGGCAAAATGACTCGACAGCGCCACCTATACACGTTCAACGGTGTGCGCCTCGAGCTACGTTTCACGTACATGTATGAAAATTGGTATACACATGTATCTCTCCAATACCTACAAAAAAGTCTCTTGGAGCAAAATCCGAAACCCAACAGGAAGTCGGTTATTTTTAATTTTATGAGCAAATTTTGTGTCATTTTTGTCATTTCCATGCGTTGTATTTTAACGAACTCCTCCTAGAGATTAATTCAGATCAACACCAAAGTTGGTATGCCTAATCTAAAGGCCTTTGCGATGTTAAATTGCGAAGATTTTGAGTTTTCGTTAAAGGGCGTGTCCGTGGCGGCCTGGCGAATTTCGATGATTCGCCATGAAAAATGAAGTTGCTATAACTCAGACATACAATGTCCAATCTGCCCGAAACTTCACATGTTTAATAAGACTCCTGACCTGAACAGATTGACATGCCCATATTCAGTTATAGTCATAGTGCCACCTATTGGCAACAGGAAGTGACATATTTTACACTGCGACTAACTACTCCTAGAAATTTTATGACATCAATGTCTTTTTTGTGGTCAGTCTAATCTAAAGGCCTGTGCGATGTTAAGTTGTGAAGATCTTGAGTTTTCGTTAAGGGGCGTGTCCATGGCGCCGTGACAAAATTCAAAGTCCCGCCATGGGAATAAAAGATGTTATAACTCAGGCATAAAATGTCCGATCTTCCCCAAACTTCACATGTTTGATAAAAGTCCTGGCCTGAACAGATCTGAAGGCCAATATTCCATCGGGTGTGGCAAAATGGCTCGATAGCGCCACCTATACACTTTCAACGGAGTGCGCCTCGATCTATGTTTCACGTACATGTACAAAAATTGGTACACACATGTAACACACCAATACCTACAAAAAAGTCTCTTGGTACGAAATCCTAATCCCAACAGGAAGTCGATTATTTTGAATTCTCCCTGCAAAATTGGTGTTGTTTTTGCCATTTTCAGGGGTTGTACTTTAACGAACTCCTCCTAGAGATTTATTCAGATGAACACCAAACTTGGTCAGTATAATCTAAAGCCCTTTGGGATGTTAAATTGCGAAGGACTTGAAGTTTCGTTAAAGGGCGTGTCCATGGTGGCCTGACAAATTTCGATGTTTCGCCATGAAAAAGGAAGTTGCTGTAACTCAGACATACAATGTCCAATCTGCCCCAAACTTCACATGTTGGATAAGACTCTTGACCTGAATAGATCTACATGCCAATATTCAGTTATAGTCATAGCGCCACCTATTGGCAACAGGAAGTGAAATATTTTACACTGCGACAAACTACTCCTAGAAATCTTATGACATCGATGTTATTTTTGTGGTCAGTCTAATCTAAAGACCTGTGTGATGTTTAGTTGTGAAGATCTTGAGTTTTCGTTAAAAGGCGTGCCCATGGCGCCGTGACGAAGTTCGATGTGTCGCCATGGGAATAAAAGATGTTATAACTCAGGCATAAAATGTCCGATCTTGCCCAAACTTCACATGTGTGATAAGGGTCCTGGCCTGAACAGATCTGAAGGCCAATATTCCATTGGGTGTGGCAAAATGGCTCGATAGCGCCACCTATACACTTTCAACTGAGTGCATATACACTTTCAACGGAGTGCGCCTCAGGCTATGTTTCACGTACATGTACAAAAATCGGTACACACATGTAACACACCAATACCTACAAAAAAGTCTCTTGGTATGAAATCCGAATCCAAACAGGAAGTCGGTTATTTAGAATTTTCTCTGCAAAATTGGCGTTGTTTTTGCCATTTTCAGGGGTTGTACTTTATGAAACTCCTCCTAGAGATTTATTCAGATCAACACCAAACTTGGTCAGTTAAATCTAAAGGCCTTTGCGATGTTAAATTGCGAAGATCTTGAGGTTTCGTTAAAGGGCGTGTCCATGGCGGCCTGGCAAATTTCGATGTTTCGCCATGAAAAAGGAAGTTGCTGTAACTCAGACATACAATGTCCAATCTGCCCCAAACTTCACATGTTAGATAAGACTTCTGCCCTTAACAGATCTACATGCCCATATTCAGTTATAGTCATAGTGCCACCTGCTGGCAACAGGAAGTGACATGTTTTACGCTGCGACAAACTACTCCTAGAAATCTTTTGACATTAATGTATTTTTTTGTGGTCAGTCTAATCTAAAGGCCTGTGCAATGTTAAATTGCGGAGATCTTCAGTTTTTGTTAATGGGCGTGTCCATGGCGCCATGACAAAATTTGATGTCTCGCCACAGCAAGAGAAGTTGTTGTAACTCCGGAATAAAATGTTCGATCTTCCCCAGACTCCGCATGTTCGATAAGAGTCCTGGCCTGAACACATCTGAAGGCCAATTTTCCACTATAATGATAGCGCCACCTGCTGGCAACAGAAAGATTGGCACATATATGGAATAAACGTTGATATATTCCACTTATATTTATGAGTTTAAATGCATATTTCTCACCGTTTACCTATTTACTAAAGCCACTCGCTGCCGGTGAGCCCGGGTGCGAGGGCCCGTTCATCGCTGCTTGCAGCTTTAATTATTATTATTATTCTTCTTCTCTAAGATGAATCGCATTTTTGAGAGCCTAAACATGCTCGAAAAGTCATGAAACTTTGCACACACCTCAGAACTGGCGAAAATTTACGTCTGATATGGGTTTCAGAAGTGGGTGTGGCAAAATGTCTCGACAGCGCCACCTATACACGTTCAACGGTGTGCGCCTCGAGCTACGTTTCACGTACATGTATGAAAATTGGTATACACATGTATCTCTCCAATACCTACAAAAAAGTCTCTTGGAGCAAAATCCGAAACCCAACAGGAAGTCGGTTATTTTTAATTTTATGAGCAAATTTTGTGTCATTTTTGTCATTTCCATGCGTTGTATTTTAACGAACTCCTCCTAGAGATTAATTCAGATCAACACCAAAGTTGGTATGCCTAATCTAAAGGCCTTTGCGATGTTAAATTGCGAAGATTTTGAGTTTTCGTTAAAGGGCGTGTCCGTGGCGGCCTGGCGAATTTCGATGATTCGCCATGAAAAATGAAGTTGCTATAACTCAGACATACAATGTCCAATGTGTCCAAAACTTCACATGTTTAATAAGACTCCTGACCTGAACAGATTGACATGCCCATATTCAGTTATAGTCATAGCGCCACCTATAGGCAACAGGAAGTGACATATTTTACACTTCGATAGACTACTCCTAGAAATTTTATGACATCAATGTCTTTTTTGTGGTCAGTCTAATCTAAAGGCCTGTGCAATGTTAAATTGTGAAGATCTTGAGTTTTCGTTAAGGGGCGTGTCCATGGCGCCATGACAAAATTCAAAGTCTCGCCATGGGAATAAAAGATGTTATAACTCAGGCATAAAATGTCCGATCTTCCCCAAACTTCAAAAGTTCAAACTTTTAAAAGTCCTGGCCTGAACAGATCTGTAGGCCAATATTCCATCGGGTGTGGCAAAATGGCTCGATAGCGCCACCTATACACTTTCAACATAGCGCGCCTCTTGCTCCGTTTCAAGTACATGTACAAAAATCGGTACACACATGTAACACACCAGTACCTACAAAAAAGTCTCTTGGTACGAAATCCTAATCCCAACAGGAAGTCGGTTATTTTGAAATTTCCCTGCAAAATTGGTGTTGTTTTTGCCATTTTCTGGGGTTGTACTTTAACGAACTCCTCCTAGAGATTTATTCAGATGAACACCAAACTTGGTCAGTGTAATCTAAAGCCATTTGCGATGTTAAATTGCGAAGGACTTGAGGTTTCGTTAAAGGGCATGTCCATGGCGGCCTGATAAATTTCGATGTTTCGCCATGAAAAAGGAAGTTGCTGTAACTCAGACATACAATGTCCAATCTGCCCCAAACTTCACATGTTGGATAAGACTCTTGACCTGAACAGATCTACATGCCAATATTCAGTTATAGTCATAGCGCCACCTATTGGCAACAGGAAGTGAAATATTTTACACTGCGACAAACTACTCCTAGAAATTTTAAGACATCAATGTTATTTTTGTGGTCAGTCTAATCTAAAGACCTGTGTGATGTTTAGTTGTGAAGATCTTGAGTTTTCGTTAAAAGGCGTGTCCATGGCGCCGTGACGAAGTTTGATGTGTCGCCATGGGAATAAAAGATGTTATAACTCAGGCATAAAATGTCCGATCTTGCCCAAACTTCACATGTGTGATAAGGGTCCTGGCCTGAACAGATCTGAAGGCCAATATTCCATTGGGTGTGGCAAAATGGCTCGATAGCGCCACCTATACACTTTCAACTGAGTGCATATACACTTTCAACGGAGTGCGCCTCGAGCTATGTTTCATGTACATGTACAAGAATTGGTACACACATGTAACACACCAATACCTACAAAAAAGTCTCTTGGTACAAAATCCTAATCCCAACAGGAAGTCGGTTATTTTGAATTTTCCCTGCAAAATTGGTGTTGTTTTGCCATTTTCAGGGGTTGTACTTAAACGAACTTCTCCTAGAGATTTATTCAGATGAACACCAAACTTGGTCAGTCTAATCTAAAGCCGTTTGTGATGTTAAATTGCGAAGGACTTGAGGTTTCGTTAAAGGACGTGTCCATTGCGTCCTGACAAATTTCGATGTTTCGCCATGAAAAAGGAAGTTGCTGTAACTCAGACATACAATGTCCAATCTGCCCCAAACTTCAAATGTTGGATAAGACTCTTGACCTGAACAGATCTACATGCCCATATTCAATTATAGTCATAGCGCCACCTGCTGGCAACAGGAAGTGACATATTTTACGCTGAGACAAACTACTCCTAGAGATTTTTTGACATTAATGTATTTTTGTGGTCAGTCTAATCTAAAGGCCTGTGTAATGTTAATTTGTGGCAATCTTGAGTTTTTGTTAAAGAGCGTGTCCATGGCAAAAATGACAAAATTTGATGTCTCGCCACATCAAGAGAAGTTGTTGTAACTCAGGCATAAAATGTTTGATCTTCCCCAAACTTAACATGTTCGATAAGAGTGCAGCCCAGAACACATCTGAAGGCCAATATTCCATTATAATGATAGCGCCACCTGCTGGCAACAGGAAGATTGGAACATATATGGAATAAACTTTGATATATTCTACTTATATTTATGAGTTTAAACGCATATTTCTCACCGTTCACCTATTTACTAAAGCCACTCGCTGCCGGTGAGCCCGGGTGCGAGGGCCCGTTCATCGCTGCTTGCAGCTTTAATTATTATTATTATTCTTCTTCTCTAAGATGAATCACATATTTGAGAGCCTAAACATGCTCAAAAAGTCATGAAACTTTGCACACACATCTGAACTGGCGAAAATTTACGTCTGATATGGGTTTCAGAAGTGGGAGTGGCAAAATGGCTCGACAGCGCCACCTATACACGTTCAACGGTGTGCGCCTCGAGATACGTTTCACGTACATTTATGAAAATCGGTATACACATGTATCTCTCCAATACCTAAAGAAAAGTCTCTTGGAGCAAAATCCGAAACCCAACAGGAAGTCGGTTTTTTTTAATTTTATGAGCAAATTTTGTGTCATTTTTGTCATTTCCATGCGTTGTATTTTAACGAACTCCTCCTAGAGATTCATTCAGATCAACACCAAAGTTGGTATGCCTAATCTAAAGGCCTTTGTGATGTTAAATTGCGAAGATTTTGAGTTTTCGTTAAAGGCCGTGTCCGTGGCGGCCTGGCGAATTTCGATGATTCGCCATGAAAAATGAAGTTGCTATAACTCAGACATACAATGTCCAATGTGCCCAAAACTTCACATGTTTAATAAGACTCCTGACCTGAACATATTTACATGCCCATATTCAGTTATAGTCATAGCGCCACCTATATTTTTTGAGTGTATATACACTTTCAACGGAGTGCGCCTCAAGCTATGTTTCACGTACATGTACAAACATCGGTACACACATTGCGATGTTAAATTGCAAAGGACTTGAGGTTTCGTTAAAGGGCGTGTCCATGGCGGCCTGACAAATTTCGATGTTTCGCCATTAAAAAGGAAGTTGCTGTAACTCAGACATACAATGTCCAATCTGCCCCAAACTTCACATGTTGGATAAGATTCTTGACTTGAACAGATCTACATGCCAATATTCAGTTATAGTCATAGCGCCACCTATTGGCAAAAGGGAGTGAAATATTTTACACTGCGACAAACTACTCCTAGAAATTTTATGACATCAACGTTATTTTTGTGGTCAGTCTAATCTAAAGACCTGTGTGATGTTTAGTTGTAAAGATCTTGAGTTTTCGTTAAAAGGCGTGTCCATGGCGCCATGACGAAGTTTGATGTGTCGCCATGGGAATAAAAGATGTTATAACTCAGGCATAAAATGTCCGATCTTCCCCAAACTTCACATGTGTGATAAAAGTCCTGGCCTGAACAGATCTAAAGGCCAATATTCCATCGGGTGTGGCAAAATGGCTCGATAGCGCCACCTATACACTTTCAACATAGCGCGCCTCGAGCTTCGTTTAACGTACATGTACAAAAATCGGTACACACATGAAACACACCAATACCTACAAAAAAGTCTCTTGGTACGAAATCCGAAACCCAACAGGAAGTCGGTTATTTTTAATTTTATGAGCAAATTTTGTGTCATTTTTGTCCTTTCCATGCGTTGTATTTTAATGAACTCCTCCTAGAGATTCATTCAGATCAACACCAAAGTTGGTATGCCTAATCTAAAGGCCTTTGCGATGTTAAATTGCGAAGGACTTGAGGTTTCGTTAAAGGGCGTGTCCATGGCGGCCTGACAAATTTCGATGTTTCGCCATGAAAAAGGAAGTTGCTGTAACTCAGACATACAATGTCTAATCTGCCCCAAACTTCACATGTTGGACAAGACTCTTGACCTGAACAGTTCTACATGCCAAAATTCAGTTATAGTCATAGCGCCACCTATTGGCAACAGGAAGTGAAATATTTTACACTGCGACAAACTACTCCTAGAAATTTTATGACATCAATGTTATTTTTGTGGTCAGTCTAATCTAAAGACCTGTTTGATGTTTAGTTGTGAAGATCTTGAGCTTTCGTTAAAAGGCGTGTCCATGGCGCCGTGACGAAGTTCGATGTGTCGCCATGGGAATAAAAGATGTTATAACTCAGGCATAAAATGTCCGATCTTGCCCAAACTTCACAGGTGTGATAAGGGTCCTGGCCTGAACAGATCTGAAGGCCAATATTCCATTGGGTGTGGCAAAATGGCTCGATAGCGCCACCTATACACTTTCAACTGAGTGCATATACACTTTCAATGGAGTGCGCCTCAAGCTACGTGTCACGTATATGTACGAAAATCGGTACACATATGAAAGACACCAATAGCTACGAAAAAGTCTCTTGATACGAAATCCGAATCCCAACAGGAAGTCAATTATTTTGAATTTTCCCTGCAAAATTGGTGTTGTTTTTGCCATTTTCAGGGGTTGTACTTTAACGAACTCCTCCTACAGATTTATTCAGATCAACACCAAACTTTGTCAGTGTAATCTTAAGCCCTTTGCAATGTTAAATTGCGAAGATCTTGAAGTTTCGTTAAAGGGCGTGTCCATAGCGGCCTGACAAATTTCGATGTTTCGCCATTAAAAAGGAAGTTGCTGTAACTCAGACATACAATGTCCAATATGCCCCAAACTTCACATGTTAGATAAGACTTCTGCCCTTAACAGATCTACATGCCGATATTCAGTCAGTCATAGTCATAGCGCCACCTGCTGGCAACAGGAAGTGTCATGTTTTACACTGCAAAGAACTACTCCAAGAAATTTTATTACATCAACATTTTATTTTGGTCAGTCTAATCTAAAGGTCATTTTTAAATTGTGGAGATCTTTAGATTTTGTTAAAGGGCGTGTCCATGGAGCTGTGACAAAATTTGATGTCTCGCCATATGAAGAGAAGTTGTTGTAACTCAGGCATAAAATGTTCGATATTCCCCAAACTTCACATGTTCGATGAGACTCCTGGCCTGAACACATCTGAAGGCCAATATTCCATTATAATGATAGCGCCACCTATTGGCCACAGCAAAATTGGTACATATAAATGACTTGGACATATTTCACTTTTTATTTACGATTTGAAATGCATATTTCTCACCGTTCACCTTTTTACCAAAGCCACACAATGGCGTTGAGCCCGGGTGCGAGGGCCCGTTCATCGCTGCTTGCAGCTTTAATTATTATTATTATTATTCTTCTCCAGGATGAATCGCATTTTTGAGGGCATAAACATACTCAAAAAGTCATGAAACTTTGCACACACCTCAGAACCGGCGAAAATGTACATCTGATATGGGTTTCAGAAGTGGGTGTGGCAAAATGGCTCGACAGCGCCACCTATACATGTTCAACGGTGTGCGCCTCGAGCTATGTTTCACGTACATGTATGAAAATCGGTACACACATGTAACTCTCAAATACCTACAAAAAAGTCTCTTAGAGCAAAATTCTAAACCCAACAGGAAGTCAGTTATTTTTAATATTATGAGCAAATTTTGTGTCATTTTTGCCATTTCCATGAGTTGTATTTTAACAAACTCCTCCTAGAAACTTATTCAGATCAACACCAAATTTGGTATGCCTAATCTAAAGGCCTTTGCGATGTTAAATTGCGAAGATTTTGAGTTTTCGTTAAAGGGCGTGTCCGTGGCGGCCTGGCGAATTTCGATGATTCGCCATGAAAAATGAAGTTGCTATAACTCAGACATACAATGTCCAATGTGCCCAAAACTTCACATGTTTAATAAGACTCCTGACCTGAACATATTTACATGCCCATATTCAGTTATAGTCATAGCGCCACCTATAGGCAACAGGAAGTGACATATTTTACACTTCGACAGACTACTCCTAGAAATTTTTTGACATCAATGTCTTTTTTATGGTCAGTATAATCTAAAGGCCTGTGCAATGTTAAATTGTGAAGATCTTGAGTTTTCGTTAAGGGGCGTGTCCATGGCGCCGTGACAAAATTCAAAGTCTCGCCATGGGAAAAAAAGATGTTATAACTCAGGCATAAAATGTCCGATCTTCCCCAAACTTCACATGTGTGATAAAAGTCCTGGCCCGAACAGATCTGAAGGCCAATATTCCATCGGGTGTGGCAAAATGGCTCGATAGCGCCACCTATACACTTTCAAAGGAGTGCACCTCGAGCTATGTTTCACGTACATGTACAAAAATTAGTACACACATGTAACACACCAATACCTACAAAAATGTCTCTTGGTACGAGATCCTAATCCCAACAGGAAGTCAGTTATTTAGAATGTTCTCTGCAAAATTGGTGTTGTTTTTGGCCTTTTCAGGGGTTGTACTTTAACGAACTCATCCTAGAGATTTATTCAGATCAGCATCAAACTTGGTCAGTTAAATCTAAAGGCCTTTGCGATGTTAAATTGGGAAGATCTTGAGATTTCGTTAAAGGGAGTGTCCATGGCGGCCTGACAAATTTCGATGTTTCGCCATGAAAAAGGAAGTTGCTGTAACTCAGACATACAATGTCCAATCTGCCCCAAACTTTGCATGTTAGATAAGACTTCTGCCCTTAACAGATCTACATGCCCATATTCAATTATAGTCATAGCGCCACCTGCTGGCAACAGGAAGTGACATATTTTACGCTGAGATAAACTACTCATAGAGATTTTTTGACATTAATGTATTTTTGTGGTCAGTCTAATCTAAAAGGCCTGTGTAATGTTAAATTGTGGCAATCTTGAGTTTTTGTTAAAGAGCGTGTCCATGGCAAAAATGACAAAATTTGATGTCTCGCCACAGCAAGAGAAGTTGTTGTAACTCATTGATCTTCCCCAAACTTCACATGTTCGATAAGAGTGCAGCCCTGAACACATCTGAAGGCCAATATTCCATTATAATGATAGCGCCACCTGCTGGCAACAGGAAGATTGGAACATATATGGAATAAACATTGATATACTCTACTTATATTTATGAGTTTAAATGCATATTTCTCACCGTTCACCTATTTACTAAAGCCACTCGCTGCCGGTGAGCCCGGGTGCGAGGGCCCGTTCATCGCTGCTTGCAGCTTTAATTATTATTAGGGCCCGAGCACCGATGGTGTGAGGACCCTCTTGGAATTGCTCCGTTTATTATTATTATTATTATTATTATTATTATTCTCTAAGATGAATCGCATTTTTGAGAGCCTAAACATGCTCGAAAAGTCATGAAACTTTGCACACACCTCAGAACTGGCGAAAATTGACGTCTGATATGGGTTTCAGAAGTGGGTGTGGCAAAATGGCTCGACAGCGCCACCTATACACGTTCAACGGTGTGCGCCTCGAGCTACGTTTCACGTACATGTATGGAAATTGGTAAACACATGTATCTCTCCAATACCTACAAAAAAGTCTCTTGGAGCAAAATCCGAAACCCAACAGGAAGTCGGTTATTTTTAATTTTATGAGCAAATTTTGTGTCATTTTTGTCATTTCCATGCGTTGTATTTTAACGAACTCCTCCTAGAGATTAATTCAGATCAACACCAAAGTTGGTATGCCTAATCTAAAGGCCTTTGCGATGTTAAATTGCGAAGATTTTGAGTTTTCGTTAAAGGGCGTGTCCGTGGCGGCCTGGCGAATTTCGATGATTCGCCATGAAAAATGAAGTTGCTATAACTCAGACATACAATGTCCAATGTGCCCAAAACTTCACATGTTTAATAAGACTCCTGACCTGAACATATTTACATGCCCATATTCAGTTATAGTCATAGCGCCACCTATAGGCAACAGGAAGTGACATATTTTACACTGCGACTAACTACTCCTAGAAATTTTTTGACATCAATGTCTTTTTTATGGTCAGTATAATCTAAAGGCCTGTGCAATGTTAAATTGTGAAGATCTTGAGTTTTCGTTAAGGGGCGTGTCCATGGCGCCGTGACAAAATTCAAAGTCTCGCCATGGGAAAAAAAGATGTTATAACTCAGGCATAAAATGTCCGATCTTCCCCAAACTTCACATGTGTGATAAAAGTCCTGGCCCGAACAGATCTGAAGGCCAATATTCCATCGGGTGTGGCAAAATGGCTCGATAGCGCCACCTATACACTTTCAAAGGAGTGCACCTCGAGCTATGTTTCACGTACATGTACAAAAATTAGTACACACATGTAACACACCAATACCTACAAAAATGTCTCTTGGTACGAGATCCTAATCCCAACAGGAAGTCAGTTATTTAGAATGTTCTCTGCAAAATTGGTGTTGTTTTTGGCCTTTTCAGGGGTTGTACTTTAACGAACTCATCCTAGAGATTTATTCAGATCAGCATCAAACTTGGTCAGTTAAATCTAAAGGCCTTTGCGATGTTAAATTGGGAAGATCTTGAGATTTCGTTAAAGGGAGTGTCCATGGCGGCCTGACAAATTTCGATGTTTCGCCATGAAAAAGGAAGTTGCTGTAACTCAGACATACAATGTCCAATCTGCCCCAAACTTTGCATGTTAGATAAGACTTCTGCCCTTAACAGATCTACATGCCCATATTCAATTATAGTCATAGCGCCACCTGCTGGCAACAGGAAGTGACATATTTTACGCTGAGATAAACTACTCATAGAGATTTTTTGACATTAATGTATTTTTGTGGTCAGTCTAATCTAAAAGGCCTGTGTAATGTTAAATTGTGGCAATCTTGAGTTTTTGTTAAAGAGCGTGTCCATGGCAAAAATGACAAAATTTGATGTCTCGCCACAGCAAGAGAAGTTGTTGTAACTCATTGATCTTCCCCAAACTTCACATGTTCGATAAGAGTGCAGCCCTGAACACATCTGAAGGCCAATATTCCATTATAATGATAGCGCCACCTGCTGGCAACAGGAAGATTGGAACATATATGGAATAAACATTGATATACTCTACTTATATTTATGAGTTTAAATGCATATTTCTCACCGTTCACCTATTTACTAAAGCCACTCGCTGCCGGTGAGCCCGGGTGCGAGGGCCCGTTCATCGCTGCTTGCAGCTTTAATTATTATTAGGGCCCGAGCACCGATGGTGTGAGGACCCTCTTGGAATTGCTCCGTTTATTATTATTATTATTATTATTATTATTATTCTCTAAGATGAATCGCATTTTTGAGAGCCTAAACATGCTCGAAAAGTCATGAAACTTTGCACACACCTCAGAACTGGCGAAAATTGACGTCTGATATGGGTTTCAGAAGTGG
Organism: Carassius carassius; assembly: GCF_963082965.1. Classification (NCBI taxonomy): domain Eukaryota; kingdom Metazoa; phylum Chordata; class Actinopteri; order Cypriniformes; family Cyprinidae; genus Carassius; species Carassius carassius. The sequence goes on along the minus strand of NC_081793.1, from coordinate 10,802,522 downwards.
GTGTGGCAAAATGGCTCGACAGCGCCACCTATACACGTTCAACGGTGTGCGCCTCGAGCTACGTTTCACGTACATGTATGGAAATTGGTATACACATGTATCTCTCCAATACCTACAAAAAAGTCTCTTGGAGCAAAATCCGAAACCCAACAGGAAGTCGGTTATTTTTAATTTTATGAGCAAATTTTGTGTCATTTTTGTCATTTCCATGCGTTGTATTTTAACGAACTCCTCCTAGAGATTAATTCAGATCAACACCAAAGTTGGTATGCCTAATCTAAAGGCCTTTGCGATGTTAAATTGCGAAGATTTTGAGTTTTCGTTAAAGGGCGTGTCCGTGGCGGCCTGGCGAATTTCGATGATTCGCCATGAAAAATGAAGTTGCTATAACTCAGACATACAATGTCCAATCTGCCCCAAACTTCACATGTTTGATGAGACTCCGAACCTGAACAGATTGACATGCCCATATTCAGTTATAGTCATAGCGCCACCTATTGGCAACAGGAAGTGACATATTTTACACTGCGACTAACTACTCCTAGAAATTTTATGACATCAATGTCTTTTTTGTGGTCAGTCTAATCTAAAGGCCTGTGCGATGTTAAGTTGTGAAGATCTTGAGTTTTCGTTAAGGGGCGTGTCCATGGCGCCGTGACAAATTTCAAAGTCTCGCCATGGGAATAAAAGATGTTATAACTCAGGCATAAAATGTCCAATCTTCCCCAAACTTCACATGTTTGATTAAAGTCCTGGCCTGAACAGATCTGAAGGCCAATATTCCATCGGGTGTGGCAAAATGGCTCGATAGCGCCACCTATACACTTTCAACGGAGTGCGCCTCGATCTATGTTTCACGTACATGTACAAAAATTGGTACACACATGTAACACACCAATACCTACAAAAAAGTATCTTGGTACGAAATCCTAATCCCAACAGGAAGTCGATTATTTAGAATTTTCCCTGCAAAATTGGTGTTGTTTTTGCCATTTTCAGGGGTTGTACTTTAACGAACTCCTCCTAGAGATTTATTCAGATGAACACCAAACTTGGTCAGTGTAATCTAAAGCCCTTTGTGATGTTAAATTGCGAAGGACTTGAGGTTTCGTTAAAGGGCGTGTCCATGGCGGCCTGACAAATTTCGATGCTTCGCCATGAAAAAGGAAGTTGCTGTAACTCAGACATACAATGTCCAATCTGCCCCAAACTTCACATGTTGGATAAGACTCTTGACCTGAACAGATCTACATGCCAATATTCAGTTATAGTCATAGCGCCACCTATTGGCAACAGGAAGTGAAATATTTTACACTGCGACAAACTACTATTGCAATTATGTTTATGACATGAAATGCATATTTCTCACCGTTCATCTTTTTACTAAATCAACACGCTGGTGGTGAGCCCGGGTGCGAGGGCCCGTTCATCGCTGCTTGCAGCTTTAATTATTATTATTATTAGGGCCCGAGCACCGATGGTGCGAGCACCCTCTTGGCATTGCTCCGTTTATTATTATTATTATTATTATTATTATTATTATTATTATTATTATTATTATTATTATTATTATTATTATTATTCTCCAGAATGAATCGCATTTTTGAGGGCCTAAACATACTCAAAAAGTCATGAAACTTTGCACACACCTCAGAACCGGCGAAAATGTACATCTGATATGGGTTTCAGAAGTGGGTGTGGCAAAATGGCTCGACAGCCCCACCTATACATGTTCAACGGTGTGCGCCTCGAGCTATGTTTCACGTACATGTATGAAAATCGGTACACACATGTAACTCTCCAATACCTACAAAAAAGTCTCTTAGAGCAAAATTCTAAACCCAACAGGAAGTCGGTTATTTTTAATATTATGAGCAAATTTTTTGTCATTTTTGCCATTTCCATGAGTTGTATTTTAACGAACTCCTCCTAGAAACTTATTCAGATCAACACCAAATTTGCTATGCCTAATCTAAAGGCCTTTGCGATGTTAAATTGCGAAGATTTTGAGTTTTCGTTAAAGGGCGTGTCCGTGGCGGCCTGGCGAATTTCGATGATTCGCCATGAAAAATGAAGTTGCTATAACTCAGACATACAATGTCCAATGTGCCCAAAACTTCACATGTTTAATAAGACTCCTGACCTGAACATATTTACATGCCCATATTCAGTTATAGTCATAGCGCCACCTATAGGCAACAGGAAGTGACATATTTTACACTTCGACAGACTACTCCTAGAAATTTTTTGACATCAATGTCTTTTTTATGGTCAGTATAATCTAAAGGCCTGTGCAATGTTAAATTGTGAAGATCTTGAGTTTTCGTTAAGGGGCGTGTCCATGGCGCCGTGACAAAATTCAAAGTCTCGCCATGGGAAAAAAAGATGTTATAACTCAGGCATAAAATGTCCGATCTTCCCCAAACTTCACATGTGTGATAAAAGTCCTGGCCCGAACAGATCTGAAGGCCAATATTCCATCGGGTGTGGCAAAATGGCTCGATAGCGCCACCTATACACTTTCAACGGAGTGCACCTCGAGCTATGTTTCACGTACATGTACAAAAATTAGTACACACATGTAACACACCAATACCTACAAAAATGTCTCTTGGTACGAGATCCTAATCCCAACAGGAAGTCAGTTATTTAGAATGTTCTCTGCAAAATTGGTGTTGTTTTTGGCCTTTTCAGGGGTTGTACTTTAACGAACTCATCCTAGAGATTTATTCAGATCAGCATCAAACTTGGTCAGTTAAATCTAAAGGCCTTTGCGATGTTAAATTGGGAAGATCTTGAGATTTCGTTAAAGGGAGTGTCCATGGCGGCCTGACAAATTTCGATGTTTCGCCATGAAAAAGGAAGTTGCTGTAACTCAGACATACAATGTCCAATCTGCCCCAAACTTTGCATGTTAGATAAGACTTCTGCCCTTAACAGATCTACATGCCCATATTCAATTATAGTCATAGCGCCACCTGCTGGCAACAGGAAGTGACATATTTTACGCTGAGATAAACTACTCATAGAGATTTTTCGACATTAATGTATTTTTGTGGTCAGTCTAATCTAAAAGGCCTGTGTAATGTTAAATTGTGGCAATCTTGAGTTTTTGTTAAAGAGCGTGTCCATGGCAAAAATGACAAAATTTGATGTCTCGCCACAGCAAGAGAAGTTGTTGTAACTCATTGATCTTCCCCAAACTTCACATGTTCGATAAGAGTGCAGCCCTGAACACATCTGAAGGCCAATATTCCATTATAATGATAGCGCCACCTGCTGGCAACAGGAAGATTGGAACATATATGGAATAAACATTGATATACTCTACTTATATTTATGAGTTTAAATGCATATTTCTCACCGTTCACCTATTTACTAAAGCCACTCGCTGCCGGTGAGCCCGGGTGCGAGGGCCCGTTCATCGCTGCTTGCAGCTTTAATTATTATTAGGGCCCGAGCACCGATGGTGTGAGGACCCTCTTGGAATTGCTCCGTTTATTATTATTATTATTATTATTATTATTATTATTATTATTATTATTATTATTATTATTATTATTATTATTCTCTAAGATGAATCGCATTTTTGAGAGCCTAAACATGCTCGAAAAGTCATGAAACTTTGCACACACCTCAGAACTGGCGAAAATTTACATCTGATATGGGTTTCAGAAGTGGGTGTGGCAAAATGGCTCGACAGCGCCACCTATACACGTTCAACGGTGTGCGCCTCGAGCTACGTTTCACGTACATGTATGGAAATTGGTATACACATGTATCTCTCCAATACCTACAAAAAAGTCTCTTGGAGCAAAATCCGAAACCCAACAGGAAGTCGGTTATTTTTAATTTTATGAGCAAATTTTGTGTCATTTTTGTCATTTCCATGCGTTGTATTTTAACGAACTCCTCCTAGAGATTAATTCAGATCAACACCAAAGTTGGTATGCCTAATCTAAAGGCCTTTGCGATGTTAAATTGCGAAGATTTTGAGTTTTCGTTAAAGGGCGTGTCCGTGGCGGCCTGGCGAATTTCGATGATTCGCCATGAAAAATGAAGTTGCTATAACTCAGACATACCATGTCCAATCTGCCCCAAACTTCACATGTTTGATGAGACTCCGAACCTGAACAGATTGACATGCCCATATTCAGTTATAGTCATAGCGCCACCTATTGGCAACAGGAAGTGACATATTTTACACTGCGACTAACTACTCCTAGAAATTTTATGACATCAATGTCTTTTTTGTGGTCAGTCTAATCTAAAGGCCTGTGCGATGTTAAGTTGTGAAGATCTTGAGTTTTCGTTAAGGGGCGTGTCCATGGCGCCGTGACAAATTTCAAAGTCTCGCCATGGGAATAAAAGATGTTATAACTCAGGCATAAAATGTCCAATCTTCCCCAAACTTCACATGTTTGATAAAAGTCCTGGCCTGAACAGATCTGAAGGCCAATATTCCATCGGGTGTGGCAAAATGGCTCGATAGCGCCACCTATACACTTTCAACGGAGTGCGCCTCGATCTATGTTTCACGTACATGTACAAAAATTGGTACACACATGTAACACACCAATACCTACAAAAAAGTATCTTGGTACGAAATCCTAATCCCAACAGGAAGTCGATTATTTAGAATTTTCCCTGCAAAATTGGTGTTGTTTTTGCCATTTTCAGGGGTTGTACTTTAACGAACTCCTCCTAGAGATTTATTCAGATGAACACCAAACTTGGTCAGTGTAATCTAAAGCCCTTTGCGATGTTAAATTGCGAAGGACTTGAGGTTTCGTTAAAGGGCGTGTCCATGGCGGCCTGACAAATTTCGATGCTTCGCCATGAAAAAGGAAGTTGCTGTAACTCAGACATACAATGTCCAATCTGCCCCAAACTTCACATGTTGGATAAGACTCTTGACCTGAACAGATCTACATGCCAATATTCAGTTATAGTCATAGCGCCACCTATTGGCAACAGGAAGTGAAATATTTTACACTGCGACAAACTACTCCTAGAAATTTTATGACATCAATGTTATTTTTGTGGTCAGTCTAATCTAAAGACCTGTGTGATGTTTAGTTGTGAAGATCTTGAGATTTCGTTAAAAGGCGTGTCCATGGCGCCGTGACGAAGTTCGATGTGTCGCCATGGGAATAAAAGATGTTATAACTCAGGCATAAAATGTCCGATCTTGCCCAAACTTCACATGTGTGATAAGGGTCCTGGCCTGAACAGATCTGAAGGCCAATATTCCATTGGGTGTGGCAAAATGGCTCGATAGCGCCACCTATACACTTTCAACTGAGTGCATATACACTTTCAATGGAGTGCGCCTCAAGCTATGTTTCACGTACATGTACAAAAATCGGTACACACATGTAACACACCAATATCTACGAAAAAGTCTCTTGGTACGAAATCCGAATCCAAACAGGAAGTCAGTTATTTAGAATGTTCTCTGCAAAATTGGTGTTGTTTTTAGCATTTTCAGGGGTTGTACTTTAACGAACTCCTCCTAGAGATTTATTCAGATCAGCATCAAACTTGGTCAGTTAAATCTAAAGGCCTATGCGATGTTAAATTGGGAAGATCTTGAGATTTCGTTAAAGGGCGTGTCCATGGCGGCCTGACAAATTTCGATGTTTCGCCATGAAAAAGGAAGTTGCTGTAACTCAGACATACAATGCCCAATCTGCCCCAAACTTCACATGTTGGATAAGACTCTTGACCTGAACAGATCTACATGCCAATATTCAGTTATAGTCATAGCGCCACCTATTGGCAACAGGAAGTGAATTATTTTACACTGCGACAAACTACTCCTAGAAATTTTATGACAACAATGTTATTTTTGTGGTCAGTCTAATCTAAAGACCTGTGTGATGTTTAGTTGTGAAGATCTTGAGTTTTCGTTAAAAGGCGTGTCCATGGCGCCGTGACGAATTTCGATGTGTCGCCATGGGAATAAAAGATGTTATAACTCAGGCATAAAATGTCCGATCTTGCCCAAACTTCACATATGTGATAAGGATCCTGGCCTGAACAGATCTGAAGGCCAATATTCCATTGGGTGTGGCAAAATGGCTCGATAGCGCCACCTATACACTTTCAACTGAGTGCATATACACTTTCAACGGAGTGCGCCTCAAGCTATGTTTCACGTACATGTACAAAAATCGGTACACACATGTAACACACCAATATCTACGAAAAAGTCTCTTGGTACGAAATCCGAATCCAAACAGGAAGTCAGTTATTTAGAGTGTTCTCTGCAAAATTGGTGTTGTTTTTGGCATTTTCAGGGGTTGTACTTTAATGAACTCCTCCTAGAGATTTATTCAGATCAACTTCAAACTTGGTCAGTTAAATCTAAAGGCCTATGCGATGTTAAATTGGGAAGATCTTGAGATTTCGTTAAAGGGCGTGTCCATGGCGGCCTGACAAATTTCGATGTTTCGCCATGAAAAAGGAAGTTGCTGTAACTCAGACATACAATGTCCAATCTGCCCCAAACTTCACATGTTGGATAAGACTCTTGACCTGAACAGATCTACATGCCAATATTCAGTTATAGTCATAGCGCCACCTATTGGCAACAGGAAGTGAATTATTTTACACTGCGACAAACTACTCCTAGAAATTTTATGACAACAATGTTATTTTTGTGGTCAGTCTAATCTAAAGACCTGTGTGATGTTTAGTTGTGAAGATCTTGAGTTTTCGTTAAAAGGCGTGTCCATGGCGCCGTGACGAAGTTCGATGTGTCGCCATGGGAATAAAAGATGTTATAACTCAGGCATAAAATGTCCGATCTTGCCCAAACTTCACATGTGTGATAAGGGTCCTGGCCTGAACAGATCTGAAGGCCAATATTCCATTGGGTGTGGCAAAATGGCTCGATAGCGCCACCTATACACTTTCAACTGAGTGCATATACACTTTCAACGGAGTGCGCCTCAAGCTATGTTTCACGTACATGTACAAAAATCGGTACACACATGTAACACACCAATATCTACGAAAAAGTCTCTTGGTACGAAATCCGAATCCAAACAGGAAGTCAGTTATTTAGAATGTTCTCTGCAAAATTGGTGTTGTTTTTAGCATTTTCAGGGGTTGTACTTTAACGAACTCCTCCTAGAGATTTATTCAGATCAGCATCAAACTTGGTCAGTTAAATCTAAAGGCCTATGCGATGTTAAATTGGGAAGATCTTGAGATTTCGTTAAAGGGCGTGTCCATGGCGGCCTGACAAATTTCGATGTTTCGCCATGAAAAAGGAAGTTGCTGTAACTCAGACATACAATGTCCAATCTGCCCCAAACTTCACATGTTGGATAAGACTCTTGACCTGAACAGATCTACATGCCAATATTCAGTTATAGTCATAGCGCCACCTATTGGCAACAGGAAGTGAATTATTTTACACTGCGACAAACTACTCCTAGAAATTTTATGACAACAATGTTATTTTTGTGGTCAGTCTAATCTAAAGACCTGTGTGATGTTTAGTTGTGAAGATCTTGAGTTTTCGTTAAAAGGCGTGTCCATGGCGCCGTGACGAAGTTCGATGTGTCGCCATGGGAATAAAAGATGTTATAACTCAGGCATAAAATGTCCGATCTTGCCCAAACTTCACATGTGTGATAAGGGTCCTGGCCTGAACAGATCTGAAGGCCAATATTCCATTGGGTGTGGCAAAATGGCTCGATAGCGCCACCTATACACTTTCAACTGAGTGCATATACACTTTCAACGGAGTGCGCCTCAAGCTATGTTTCACGTACATGTACAAAAATCGGTACACACATGTAACACACCAATATCTACGAAAAAGTCTCTTGGTACGAAATCCGAATCCAAACAGGAAGTCAGTTATTTAGAATGTTCTCTGCAAAATTGGTGTTGTTTTTGGCATTTTCAGGGGTTGTACTTTAACAAACTCCTCCTAGAGATTTATTCAGATCAACATCAAACTTGGTCAGTTAAATCTAAAGGCCTATGCGATGTTAAATTGGGAAGATCTTGAGATTTCGTTAAAGGGCGTGTCCATGGCGGCCTGACAAATTTCGATGTTTCGCCATGAAAAAGGAAGTTGCTGTAACTCAGACATACAATGTCCAATCTGCCCCAAACTTCACATGTTGGATAAGACTCTTGACCTGAACAGATCTACATGCCAATATTCAGTTATAGTCATAGCGCCACCTATTGGCAACAGGAAGTGAATTATTTTACACTGCGACAAACTACTCCTAGAAATTTTATGACAACAATGTTATTTTTGTGGTCAGTCTAATCTAAAGACCTGTGTGATGTTTAGTTGTGAAGATCTTGAGTTTTCGTTAAAAGGCGTGTCCATGGCGCCGTGACGAAGTTCGATGTGTCGCCATGGGAATAAAAGATGTTATAACTCAGGCATAAAATGTCCGATCTTGCCCAAACTTCACATGTGTGATAAGGGTCCTGGCCTGAACAGATCTGAAGGCCAATATTCCATTGGGTGTGGCAAAATGGCTCGATAGTGCCACCTATACACTTTCAACTGAGTGCATATACACTTTCAACGGAGTGCGCCTCAAGCTATGTTTCACGTACATGTACAAAAATCGGTAAACACATGTAACACACCAATATCTACGAAAAAGTCTCTTGGTACGAAATCCGAATCCAAACAGGAAGTCAGTTATTTAGAATGTTCTCTGCAAAATTGGTGTTGTTTTTGGCATTTTCAGGGCTTGTACTTTAACGAACTCCTCCTAGAGATTTATTCAGATCAACATCAAACTTGGTCAGTTAAATCTAAAGGCCTTTGCGAAGTTAAATTGGGAAGATCTTGAGATTTCGTTAAAGGGAGTGTCCATGGCACCATGACAAAATTTGATGTCTCGCCACAGGAAAAGATGTTGTTGTAACTCAGGCATAAAATGTCCGATCTGCCCCAAACTTCACATGTGTGATAAGAGTCCTGGCCTGAACACATCTGAAGGCCAATATTCCATTATAATGATAGCGCCACCTGCTGGCAACAGAAAGACTGGCACATATAAATGATTTTGACATATTCCACTTATATTTACGACTTTAAATGCATATATCTCGCCGTTCGCCAATTTACTAAAGCCTCTCGCTGGCGGTGAGCCCGGGTGCGAGGGCCCGTTCATCGCTGCTTGCAGCTTTAATTATTATTATTCTTCTTCTCCAGAAAGAATCGCATTTTTGAGGGCCTAAACATACTCAAAAAGTCATGAAACTTTGCACACACCTCAGAACCGGCGAAAATGTACATCTGACATGGGTTTCAGAAGTGGGTGTGGCAAAATGGCTCGACAGCGCCACCTATAGATGTTCAACGGTGTGCGCCTCGAGCTATGTTTCACGTACATGTATGAAAATCGGTACACACATGTAACTCTCCAATACCTACAAAAAAGTCTCTTAGAGCAAAATTCTAAACCCAACAGGAAGTCGGTTATTTTTAATATTATGAGCAAATTTTGTGTCATTTTTGCCATTTCCATGAGTTGTATTTTAACGAACTCCTCCTAGAAACTTATTCAGATCAACACCAAATTTGGTATGCCTAATCTAAAGGCCTTTGCGATGTTAAATTGCGAAGATTTCGAGTTTTCGTTAAAGGGCGTGTCCGTGGCGACCTGGCGAATTTCGATGATTCGCCATGAAAAATGAAGTTGCTATAACTCAGACATACAATGTCCAATGTGCCCAAAACTTCACATGTTTAATAGGACTCCTGACCTGAACATATTTACATGCCCATATTCAGTTATAGTCATAGCGCCACCTATAGGCAACAGGAAGTGACATATTTTACACTTCGACAGACTACTCCTAGAAATTTTTTGACATCAATGTCTTTTTTATGGTCAGTATAATCTAAAGGCCTGTGCAATGTTAAATTGTGAAGATCTTGAGTTTTCGTTAAGGGGCGTGTCCATGGCGCCGTGACAAAATTCAAAGTCTAGCCATGGGAATAAAAGATGTTATAACTCAGGCATAAAATGTCCGATCTTCCCCAAACTTCACATGTGTGATAAAAGTCCTGGCCTGAACAGATCTGAAGGCCAATATTCCATCGGGTGTGGCAAAATGGCTCGATAGCGCCACCTATACACTTTCAACGGAGTGCACCTCGAGCTATGTTTCACGTACATGTACAAAAATTGGTACACACATGTAACACACCAATACCTTTAATTATTATTAGGGCCCGAGCACCGATGGTGTGAGGACCCTCTTGGAATTGCTCCGTTTATTATTATTATTATTATTATTATTATTATTATTATTATTATTATTATTCAACGGAGTGCGCCTCAAGCTATGTTTCACGTACATGTACAAAAATCGGTAAACACATGTAACACACCAATATCTACGAAAAAGTCTCTTGGTATGAAATCCGAATCCAAACAGGAAGTCAGTTATTTAGAATTTTCTCTCCAAAATTGGTGTTGTTTTTGGCATTTTCAGGGGTTGTACTTTAACGAACTCCTCCTAGAGATTTATTCAGATCAACATCAAACTTGGTCAGTTAAATCTAAAGGCCTTTGCGAAGTTAAATTGGGAAGATCTTGAGGTTTCGTTAAAGGGAGTGTCCATGGCGGCCTGACAAATTTTGATGTTTCGCCATGAAAAAGGAAGTTGCTGTAACTCAGACATACAATGTCCAATCTGCCCCAAACTTTGAATGTTAGATAAGACTTCTGCCCTTAACAGATCTACATGCCCATATTCAATTATAGTCATAGCGCCACCTGCTGGCAACAGGAAGTGACATATTTTACGCTGAGACAAACTACTCCTAGAGATTTTTTGACATTAATGTATTTTTTTGGTCAGTCTAATCTAAAGGCCTGTGTACTGTTAAATTGTGGCAATCTTGAGTTTTTGTTAAAGAGCGTGTCCATGGCAAAAATGACAAAATTTGATGTCACGCCACAGCAAGAGAAGTTGTTGAAACTCGGGCATAAAATGTTTGATCTTCCCCAAACTTCACATGTTCGATAAGAGTGCAGCCCTGAACACATCTGAAGGCCAATATTCCATTATAGTGATAGCGCCACCTGCTGGCAACAGGAAGATTTGCACATATATGGAATAAACATTGATATATTCTACTTATATTTATGAGTTTAAAAGCATATTTCTCACCGTTCACCTATTTACTAGAGCCACTCGCTGCCGGTGAGCCCGGGTGCGAGGGCCCGTTCATCGCTGCTTGCAGCTTTAATTATTATTATTATTCTTCTCCAGAATGAATCAGATTTTTGAGGGCCTAAACATACTCAAAAAGTCATGAAACTTTGCACACACCTCAGAACCGGCGAAAATGTACATCTGATATGGGTTTCAGAAGTGGGTGTGGCAAAATGGCTCGACAGCGCCACCTATACATGTTCAACGGTGTGTGCCTCGAGCTATGTTTCACGTACATGTATGAAAATCGGTACACATGTAACTCTCCAATACCTACAAAAAAGTCTCTTAGAGCAAAATTCTAAACCCAACAAGAAGTCGGTTATTTTTAATATTATGAGCAAATTTTGTGTCATTTTTGCCATTTCCATGAGTTGTATTTTAACGAACTCCTCCTAGAGATTTATTCAGATGAACACCAAACTTGGTCAGTGTAATCTAAAGCCATTTGCGATGTTAAATTGCGAAGGACTTGAGGTTTCGTTAAAGGGCGTGTCCATGGTGGCCTGGCGAATTTCGATGATTCGCCATGAAAAATAAAGTTGCTATAACTCAGACATACAATGTCCAATGTGCCCAAAACTTCACATGTATAATAAGACTCCTGACCTGAACATATTTACATGCCCATATTCAGTTATAGTCATAGCGCCACCTATAGGCAACAGGAAGTGAAATATTTTACACTTCGACAGACTACTCCTAGAAATTTTTTGACATCAATGTCTTTTTTATGGTCAGTATAATCTAAAGGCCTGTGCAATGTTAAATTGTGAAGATCTTGAGTTTTCGTTAAAAGGCGTGTCCATGGCGCCGTGACGAAGTTTGATGTGTCGCCATGGGAATAAAAGATGTTATAACTCAGGCATAAAATGTCCGATCTTGCTCAAACTTCACATGTGTGATAAGGGTCCTGGCCAGAACAGTGCTGAAGGCCAATATTCGTGGCAAAATGGCTCGATAGCGCCACCTATACACTTTCAACTGAGTGCATATACACTTTCAATGGAGTGCGCCTCAAGCTATGTTTCACGTACATGTACAAAAATCGGTACATACATGTAACACCCCAATATCTGCGAAAAAGTATCTTGGTACGAAATCCGAATCCAAACAGGAAGTCAGTTATTTAGAATGTTCTCTGCAAAATTGGTGTTGTTTTTGGCATTTTCAGGGGTTGTACTTTAACGAACTCCTCCTAGAGATTTATTCAGATCAGCTTTAAACTTGGTCAGTTAAATCTAAAGGCCTTTGCGATGTTAAATTGGGAAGATCTTGAGATTTCGTTAAAGGGAGTGTCCATGGCAGCCTGACAAATTTCGATGTTTCGCCATGAAAAAGGAAGTTGCTGTAACTCAGACATACAATGTCCAATCTGCCCCAAACTTTGCATGTTAGATTAGACTTCTGCCCTTAACAGATCTACATGCCCATATTCAATTATAATCATAGCGCCACCTGCTGGCAACAGGAAGTGACATATTTTACGCTGAGACAAACTACTCCTAGAGATTTTTTGACATTAATGTATTTTTGTGGTCAGTCTAATCTAAAGGCCTGTGTAATGTTAAATTGTGGCAATCTTGAGTTTTTGTTAAAGAGCGTGTCCATGGCAAAAATGACAAAATTTGATGTCTCGCCACAGCAAGAGAAGTTGTTGTAACTCAGGCATAAAATGTTTGATCTTCCCCAAACTTCACATGTTCGATAAGAGTGCAGCCCTGAACACATCTGAAGGCCAATATTCCATTATAATCAATTATGCCACCTGCTGGCAACAGGAAGATTGGAACATATATGGAATAAACATTGATATATTCTACTTATATTTATGAGTTTAAATGCATATTTCTCACCGTTCACCTATTTACTAAAGCCACTCACTGCCGGTGAGCCCGGGTGCGAGGGCCCGTTCATCGCTGCTTGCAGCTTTAATTATTATTGTTATTATTCTCCCGAATGAATCGCATTTTTTAGGGCTTAAACATGCTCAAAAAGTCATGAAACTTTGCACACGCATCAAACCTGGTGAAAATTTTCGTCTGATATAGGATTCAGAAGAGGGTGTGGCAAAATGGCTCGACAGCGCCACCTATACTAAGAAAATCAACAGCCTTCCAGCTATGTTTCACGTACATGCACGAAAATTGGCACACATATGTAACCCACCAATACCTACAAAAAAGACTCTTGGAGCAAAATTCTAAACCCAACAGGAAGTCGGTTATTTTTAATATTATGAGCAAATTTTGTGTAATTTTGGTCATTTCCATGTGTTGTATTTTAACGAACTCCTCCTAGAGATTTCTTCAAATCAACACCAAATTTGGTATGCCTAATCTAAAGGCCTTTGCGATGTTAAATTGCGAAGATCTTGAGTTTTCGTTGAAGGGGCGTGTCCGTGGTGGCCTGGCGAATTTCGATGATTCGCCATGAAAAATGAAGTTGCTATAACTCAGACATACAATGTCCAATGTGCCCAAAACTTCACATGTTTGATGAGACTCCGAACCTGAACATATTGACATGCCCATATTCAGTTATCGTCATAGCACCACCTATAGGCAACAGGAAGTGACATATTTTACACTGCGACTAACTACTCCTAGAAATTTTATGACATCAATGTCTTTTTTATGGTCAGTCTAATCTAAAGGCATGTGCAATGTTAAATTGTGAAGATCTTGAGTTTTCGTTAAGGGGCGTGTTAGCGATGTTAAATTGTGAAGGACTTGAGGTTTCGTTAAAGGGCGTGTCCATGGCGGCCTGTCAAATGTCGATGTTTAGCCATGAAAAAGGAAGTTGCTGTAACTCAGACATACAATGTCCAATCTGACTCAAACTTCACATGTTGGATAAGACTCTTGACCTGAACAGATCTACATGCCAATATTCAGTTACAGTCATAGCGCCACCTATTGGCAACAGGAAGTGAAATATTTTACACTGCGACAAACTACTCCTAGAAATTTTATGACATCAATGTTATTTTTGTGGTCAGTCTAATCTAAAGACTTGTGTGATGTTTATTTGTGAAGATCTTGAGTTTTCATTAAAAGGCGTGTCCATGGCGCCGTGACGAAGTTCGATGTGTCGCCATGGGAATAAAAGATGTTATAACTCAGGCATAAAATGTCCGATCTTGCCCAAACTTCATATGTGTGATAAGGGTCCTGGCCTGAACAGATCTGAAGGCCAATATTCCATTGGGTGTGGCAAAATGGCTCGATAGCGCCACCTATACACTTTCAACTGAGTGCATATATACCTTCAATGGAGTGCGCCTCAAGTTATGTTTCACGTACATGTACAAAAATTGGAACACACATGTAACACACCAATATCTACGAAAAAGTCTCTTGGTATGAAATCCGAATCCAAACAGGAAGGACCCCCATGCACAAAAATTGGCACACATATGTAACACACCAATACCTACAAAAAAGACTCTTGGAGCAAAATTCTAAACCCAACAGGAAGTCGGTTATTTTTAATATTATGAGCAAATTTTGTGTAATTTTGGTCATTTCCATGTGTTGTATTTTAACAAACTCCTCCTAGAGATTTCTTCAAATCAACACCAAATTTGGTATGCCTAATCTAAAGGCCTTTGCGATGTTAAATTGCGAAGATCTTGAGTTTTCGTTGAAGGGCGTGTCCGTGGCGGCCTGGCAAATTTCGATGATTCGCCATGAAAAATGAAGTTGCTATAACTCAGACATACAATGTCCAATGTGCCCAAAACTTCACATGTTTGATGAGACTCCGAACCTGAACAAATTGACATGCCCATATTCAGTTATCGTCATAGCACCATCTATAGGCAACAGGAAGTGACATATTTTACACTGCGACTAACTACTCCTAGAAATTTTATGACATCAATGTCTTTTTTATGGTCAGTCTAATCTAAAGGCCTGTGCAATGTTAAATTGTGAAGATCTTGAGTTTTCGTTAAGGGGCGTGTCCATGGCACCGTGACAAAATTCAAAGTCTCGCCATGGGAATAAAATATGTTATAACTCAGGCATAAAATGTCCGATCTTCCCCAAACTTCACATGTGTGATAAAAGTCCTGGCCTGAACAGATCTGAAGGCCAATATTCCATCGGGTGTGGCAAAATGGCTCGATAGCGCCACCTATACACTTTCAGCTGAGTGCATATACACTTTCAACGGAGTGCGCCTCAAGCTATGTTTCACGTACATGTACAAAAATCGGTACACACATGTAACACACCAATATCTATGAAAAAGTCTCTTGGTATGA
Organism: Carassius carassius; assembly: GCF_963082965.1. NCBI lineage: Eukaryota > Metazoa > Chordata > Actinopteri > Cypriniformes > Cyprinidae > Carassius > Carassius carassius. Next base: position 10,787,032 of record NC_081793.1, on the reverse strand, counting down.
AATCCGAATCCAAACAGGAAGTCAGTTATTTAGAATGTTCTCTGCAAAATTGGTGTTGTTTTTGGCATTTTCAGGGGTTGTACTTTAACAAACTCCTCCTAGAGATTTATTCAGATCAACATCAAACTTGGTCAGTTAAATCTAAAGGCCTTTGCGAAGTTAAATTGGGAAGATCTTGAGATTTCGTTAAAGGGCGTGTCCATGGCAGCCTGACAAATTTCGATATTTTGCCATGAAAAAGGAAGTTGCTGTAACTCAGACATACAATGTCCAGTCTGCCCCAAACTTCGCATGTTAGATAAGACTTCTGCCCTTAACAGATCCACATGTCCATATTCACTTATAGTCATAGCGCCACCTGCTGGCAACAGGAAGTGGCATATTTTAGGCTGTGATAAAGTACTCCTAGAAATCTTTTGACATTAATGTATTTTTTGTGGTCAGTCTAATCTTAAGGCCTGTGCAATGTTAAATTATGGAGATCTTGAGTCTTTGTTAAAGGGTGTGTCCATGGCACCATGACAAAATTTGATGTCTCGCCACAGGAAAAGAAGTTGTTGTAACTCAGGCATAAAATGTCTGATCTTCCCCAAACTTCACATTTGTGTTAATAGTCCTGGCCTGAACACATCTGAAGGCCAATATTCCATTATAATGATAGCGCCACCTGCTGGCAACAGGAAGACTGGCACATATAAATGATTTTTACATATTCCACTTATATTTACGACTTTAAATGCATATATCTCGCCGTTCGCCAATTTACTAAAGCCTCTCGCTGGCAGTGAGCCCGGGTGCGAGGGCCCGTTCATCGCTGCTTGCAGCTTTAATTAGGGCCCGAGCACCGATGGTGCGAGGACCCTCTTGGAATTGCTCCGTTTATTATTATTATTATTATTATTATACTTCTTCTCCAAAATGAATGGCCTAAACATACTCAAAAAGTCATGAAACTTTGCACACACCTCAGAACCGGCGAAAATTTACATCTGATATGGGTTTCAGAAGTGGGTGTGGCAAAATGGCTCGACAGCGCCACCTATACATGTTCAACGGTGTGCGCCTCGAGCTATGTTTCACGTACATGTATGAAAATCGGTACACACATGTAACTCTCCAATACCTACAAAAATGTCTCTTGGAGCAAAATTCTAAACCCAACAGGAAGTCGGTTATTTTTAATATTATGAGCAAATTCTGTGTTATTTTTGCCATTTCCATGAGTTGTATTTTAACGAACTCCTCCTAGAGACTTATTCAGATCAACACCAAATTTGGTATGTCTAATCTAAAGGCCTTTGCGATGTTAAATTGCGAAGATTTTGAGTTTTCATCAAAGGGCGTCATCCGAGGAAGTGGATCTCAGGGCAGCACGCCCCCTTTTTTCCTGAGCTTCACGAAGAAGTGGCGAAAGCTTGGAACACTCCATTCTCGGCGAGAGTTCGTTCATCTGTTCCACCAGCATTCTCCACACTGGACGATGCTAAAAAAAAGAGGCTACCTGTCACTTCCGCCGGTGGAACAGGCTATAGCAGCGCACCTTTGCCCGCCCTCTGCTGGACGGCGGACTAAGGCGGCGTTGCCATCCAAAGCCTGCCGCATGACGTCATCGCTGCTCGCACGGATATTCTCTGCTGCTGGGCAGGCTGCGTCTGCGCTGCACACCATGGCCACGCTGCAGATTTTCCAGGGCGATCTCCTCCGCAAGCTGGTTGAGATGGGACCTGAAGCGATCTGTCTCGCGGATCTGAGGAGTGCTTTGGATCTCTCCCTCCGCGCTACTAAGTCCGCTGCACAGGCCATGGGATGGGTTATGGCTTCCGCTACGGTGGCTGAGAGGCATTTGTGGCTGACGCTTTCTGACATCGCGGAGTCTGAGCACGCTGCGTTCCTCGACGCGCCGCTGACTCCTGCTGGCCTCTTCAGATCATCTGTCAACGAGTTTGTGGAGAGATTCGCAGAGGACCAGAAAGCGTCACAGGCGTTCAAGCACTTCTTGCCAAAGCGCTCCGGTTCTGCAGCTAGCCACGCTAGACCGGCCCCACAGAGCTCTCAGTCACGCCCACCGCCTCCAGCTGCGTCATCACGACAGCGTCAGCAACGCAGCTCGGGACCCCGTTCTCGCTCTTCCAGCCGTCGCCCCGCGCCGCGGCAGCCACGGCAGAGGATTACGGTGAAGCCAGAAGCCCCGAAAAACATCCTAGCACTGCTAGGAAAGCGCCGGTGTACGAGTTCCGCTGCGGCCGAGCTCTCACCCAAGCGCGCCGCTGTTGCAGTTCCAAGAATTATGACTGTCTCAGCGTCTTCTGCAATGCGCAAGCCTGCACGAGTGCCCGCTTGCCTGCACACAAAAGCCGTTATCACGGCTACCCAGATATTTCCCGAAAAGAGTGTTATTTCTGGTGTTCACGGCCGATGGTGCTATAAATGTAGTGACGATGCCCACTCCTCAGTGCCCATCTCCACATGTAAGCACAGCCCTGCACACAGGGCTCGCGCCTATAAGATTGACTCAGATCGGTCACGCGCACCACATAGTAAACGTGCCCACTCCTCAGTGCCCACAAACACTATGTCACACACGGCGCGTGGTTTCTGTAAAAACGAAACCCGTGCACGTACACTCTGCCCAGGCAGACAGCGAGTAAAAAGCAGTAAATGTGCACATTTGCAGCCCACAGTTACTCGCAGACATCACGACGCCCATGTTACAGCACACCGAAGCGCCACCGTTGCCCAGGCAACAGAGCGCGCTTCGCATCCAGCCCTTAGCCATTCATGCAGATGCATGGTCAGCGCTTACAGGGGTTTCGGATTGGGTGATGGGCATTATAAAGAGAGGCTACTCGCTACAGTTTTCTCGACGCCCTCCGCGTTTTTTAGTGTGCGTCGAAACCACGGTCAAACCAGAAGTAGCACACCTACTTCGGGCCGAAATATCAAAACTGTTGAGCAAAGGGGCTGTAGAGCCTGTGTCTCAAGCTCAAAGCGAAGGGGGGCTGTACAGCAGATACTTTCTGGTGCCCAAGAGAGACGGGGGTCTCAGGCCCCGTACCAATCAGGTGTAATCCTGGGGACTTCCTCGAAAGTGAAGATGGTGTCGACGGACGCCTCCACTTCGGGAAGGGGAGCGCTGCTCGAGGGCAGACCGTCCTTTGGCCTGTGGTCAGAACGGGAAAAGCTCCAACATATCAACTGTCTGGAAATGCTGGCAGTGGAGAACGCGCTGATGCACTTTTGTCCCCGAATCAAGGGCCACCACGTCTTAGTCCGTTCGGACAACATGTCTGTGGTGTCCTACATAAATCGCCAGGGCGTTCTCGGGTCCCGAAACCTGTACAGGCTGACGGAACGCCTCCTGGTTTGGGCTCAGTGGAACTTGCGCTCGCTGAGGGCAGTTCATGTGCCTGGGCTACAGAATCTGGGTCCAGACAGGCTGTCCAGAAACAACATTCCCACGGGCGAATGGTCTCTACACCCGCAAACAGTCCGGCTGTTGTGGGAGAGATTTGGCAGGGCGGAGGTGGATCTCTTCGCGTCCCACGAAAACGCTCACTGCCCCACGTTCTTTTCCAAGAACGAAAGCGCGCTGTCACGGAGATGGCCGTGCTGCCCGCTTTATGCTTTCCCTCCCGTCTCCCTCCTTCCGCAGGTGATAGAACGGGTGAGAGAAACGAGATGTTCAATACTGCTTGTAGCACCTTTTTGGAAGAACCAACCATGGTTCCCAGATTTGATGCGGTTAGCAGACATCGCCCCGTGGCCAGTGTCGTTGAGGAGGGACCTCCTCTCGCAGGCCAGGGGCTCGATTTAGCACCCTCAACCGGAGTTGTGGTCCCTCCATGTGTGGGCGCTCAACGGTTACCCGCTGATCTCTCAGTGGGAGTGCTAAATACCATCACTCAGGCTAGGGCTCCGTCGACGCGACGGCTGTATGCCTCGAAGTGGTCGGTGTTCTCCAGCTGGTGTACAGCTCGGGGATGTTCACCCCTTAGTTGTGAGGTGACGGAGGTTCTCTCCTTCCTGCAAGAGCTGTTGGATAAGGGCAGAGCCCCATCCACGCTCAAAGTTTATGTGGCGGCCATCGCAGCGTTTTCTGAAACAGCGCTCGGTCAGTCAATAGGAAGGAACGATTTGGTCATCCGCTTCCTTAGAGGAGCTAGGAGGATGAATCCTCCCAGACCTCCATCCCCTATATGGGACCTCACGACGGTTTTGGAGGCCATGAAGGGTCCCCCTTTTGAGCCTATCCAATCGATTAGCCTCCAGCATCTGTCGTTCAAGACGGTATTCTTGTTGGCTCTCGCTTCAGTGAAGCGCGTGGGTGACCTGCACGCGCTCTCGGTGAGCCAGTCGTGCTTGGAGTTTGGGCCTAATGACTCAAGGGTCATACTCAAACCTAGGCACGGTTATGTGCCAAAGTCCCTCAACACGCCGTTTCGGGCTCAGGTTATTGCCCTGTCTGCCCTGTCGGTGTCAGGAGAGGATGGAGACTCGAGTCTTCTTTGCCCTGTTAGGGTTTTAAGAGCTTATGTGTCTCGCTCTGCTGTCTTTTGACAGACTGAGCAGCTGTTTGTCTCGTTCAGTGGATGTTCCAAGGGAATGGCTGTTTCGAGACAGACTCTATCCAGATGGATAGTTGACGCCATAGCGTTAGCTTACACTTCCAAGGTCCTTCAGTGCCCACTGGGCGTCAGAGCACACTCCACGAGGGGCGTCGCCTCGTCGTGGACGTGGTCTACTGGGATCTCCTTGCAGGATATATGTATGGCGGCAGGTTGGGCCTCGCCGTCTAAATTTATCAGGTTTTATAACCTGAAGGTTCCCGCCTTGCAAGCAAGGCTGCTGTCGGTATAGACGAATCAGGGCCCTGATGGGAATTCTGAGTTCGTGAGCGTTATGCGCTGCCGACTGTTATATGGGCAGTATTACGTAAGACCCGCATTGCCACATTGGTCAGGCCTTGCCTCGACTGTGTGGTGATTGTATTGCCACATCTACGGGTGCTGCTAGATATGGGACGGAGGGCTTTCCCCCCTCTCCTGTCCTGGGCTCTCTGTGAGTCCCTCGGGTGACTGTGCACTGTAAATCCTGGGCGTTGCTCCAGGTTTATTGGTGTGGGATCCCTGCGCGCACGGCGTTTTACATGGGGTTCCCGTAGCGTCTTAGCTAAGACGCAGTACGAGAGAACTCTCGTAAGAGAACGTACTCGGTTCTCTCTAGAAGAGGGAACGATTACTGCGTTCTCTGCCGTGCGTATGATTCACTCTGGTTCGCTTCGGCGATGAAATAAATCAGGTGAGTCAGCCTTTTCGAGCTCCTTTTATAGGGTTGGGCCACACCCATTTCGGAGGGAAGTGGCGTGATGGGCGCGAAGTACTGTGGCTGTGTACTGCTGCAAATGCGCTTTACAAAAATTCAAAATTAAGGATCATTTTTTGCTTCAGTATTTCGTGAAAAGAGACTTTTCCCGTAGCGTCTTAGCTAAGACGCAGTACTCGTTCCCTCTTCTAGAGAGAACCGAGGTTACGTTAGTAACCGAGTACGTTTGCTTGTAAAAAAAATCGGTATCGGAATCAGCCATGAAAAATCATGATCGTGCATCCCTAATTGAGGTCACAAGCCTCTTCCAGCCACCTGCTGTTGGCATTGTCCTTATGAGTCTGGCAAAAGTTATGTACAGTATTTTTCGGACTATAAGTCGCACCTAAGTATAAGTCGCATGACCAGCCAAACTATGAAAAAAAGTGCGATTTATAGTCCGGAAAATACAAGTGGCAATCACAGTTGGTGTGAAGCTGTTCTCAACTCCCACCCGTAGTGAGCTTAGGTAGGCATTGAAAGACTCAAGTTCAGGGGTCAAATGTGACGAATTGATATATCCTTTTAAGATCCAGTCAAGAAGGGAGTATGCAAGATCCCCTATTAAAAGCCTAATATATTTTCCCTCAATGTTCTTCACACCCTAAAAATGATTAAAAAAATAAGATTGTATAAGAAAGATTTAATTTGTGCTTTCTTCAAAAACTAAAGCTGTCACAAGCTTCACCTTTGGCAGCAGATGAGATCTTTTTGAAGAAGTCAGACTGGTGTAGAACATAGACATCATGTGCAGTGCTGGGCATCTTGATGCTAATGCTCCAGTAACTATGCACAAAGTATGTTATTTTTGATGTTTGTAAAGAAAAAAAATATATAGATTTAAAATAAAAAAGGTAAAATTACCTTCATAAATGCAATTTTTTAACCCTCTGATGGTCTTCGTTTCCTGTCCACACTCACGTTTTTTGGGGTCTCCAGAGACCCCAGACAATAACATTTAATTTTGTAACAAGATAATAGTTTTTTTTTTTTTTTACAAATGTAATTTTACTCTGTTTGTTAATGTTTTTACTCAACATTTGTGCAGTTTTTGGAGGATTTGTAATATCTTTTAAATTTCTATAAGTAAATAAATAAATATTTATTTAAATAGGCTTTTTACAAAAAAACTGCATTTGATGTAAAATTCACTTTATAAAAGACCCAGATTTCTAACTTTCATTCATGGGGATAACATGGATAATTTTAAATGATTTAATGTAACATTTATACCCATTTTTTGGAAAATGCAGTTTTAAAATAAAAATAAAAAAATCACTTTACCCACTAGATGGCCATAGAGCTCCACTATATGGTATTTGCTATTTGACTACCTGAAAGATATCTTTTCACAAGTTGGATTCAGTAAAATAAAATAAAAATAAAAATAAAGTAAAGTAAAATCACAAATATAACAAAAATAAAATATTTTTTGTCAAAGTTTAGTATTTTTTTTACTGAAAAAAAACCCAGTTTTTCAATAATGTTACATTATGATTAGAATCAAACCTGAACAAAATGTTACAAAGAGAAATGTTGGAGTCTTAAGATTTTATCATTTATTTCAATCATCTATTTTTAATATAATTCTACAATTTTAATCAACATTTCAGTTACTAACTGTAACAGAACAAAAATGAACAGAAATGAACAGTGCACTGCAGGTGTTTATTCGTCAATGCATTGCAGGCAGTAAGCATGGTAAACTGCATGACTTCTGCAGACGGGGTTGGAGCAGGTTTGTGTGTGTGTGTGTGTGTGTGTGTACACATTGTCGGTGTCAGTGTCACCACTTTATATTTGTGTTTGTTCTGCATTTTGTATGATTTTATTTGACAAATGATAAGAGAACAGTTTTTATAGTCTCTGTATTCCTCTATATGTGTGTGTGTGTGTGTGTGTGTGTGTGTGTGTGCGCATGTTGTGAGCAATATAATTTAGCATTGTGGATGTTTTTTGCATTGGTGGAAGTGTGCCACTTTATTTGTGCCATTTCTGTTGATGTGTTCTGCGTTGTTTCTGATTTTGATGATGAATTTAGTCTTATTTTGATTCCAGAGACCCCGAAGACCACGAGTGTCACAAAATTTGTCATGCTAACATAAAATCAGATCTCATTCCTATTTTTTTTTTTTTTTTTTGTAGATCTATAAAGTGTTGAGAGCCGTAGAAGGTTTAATACCATTTGGACAAAGGGAACAATTTTTTTTTAATTTGAGCAAAAGTCATTTGGGGCCAAAAAGACCCCGAAAACCATCTGAGGGTACAAGTATTATTATTTACTAATTTCTTAATTATATTAATTTGTTTTTAAATATTTTGAATAAGCACATTTAAAATAAACATATTAAAAATTAATTATCGCACCATGATTTGTGATCGACAACAGCTTGCAAAACACAAGAAGGCCAGCCTTTCCGTTTTACGAAGTCCTTGTAGCCATCTGAAGGAGGGAGGATTGCATGGATTACATGCGAGGATTACATGCCCTTACAGAACATGTAAACAAATTTCTTGACTGTACTTTTATGCACGCCAAATTGATTGGAGATGAGGCGGTATTCTGCACAGCTGTCGAGTTTATACAATGCGACTGTGAATCGCATCGTCAGTGGTATTGGTGCTCTGACCGTAACTTCATCAGGTGCCATGTACCCCTCCTCCATTGAGCATAATGTGATTATAAATTACTGTCATGTCATTCTAACATTCACATTCCACTCCTCGTCTGTGAAGTGATGCAAGACGAAGTTTTCCCACCAGTCCTTGCTTTGAATTCTCATCCACAGACGTAATGTTCTGGGTTTGAGAAAGGGGATTGTAATGGCTTGATAAATACACGCAGCACGGCACTGCTGAATGAGTCATTATCTGGCTCGGCTTGGTGTTCATCTTCAGTTCTCTCTTCACAGCAGTTCAGTCAGTGTACTGTTCGAGTAAATGAATTACTCTGGGATATTGGTTTGTTTGAACTCAGAGGGAGTGTTAGCCACATTAAAAAAAGTTAACAGCTGAAGTCATTTTTGGATTAATGCATATTGGAGACGCGAACCGTTTAAAACGAACTGTTCGCGAACTGGATATGACAAACTGCTTTGTTTTGAACTCTGTCACAACAGACACGGAATAGAAGACAATGCTGAATAAAGTCGTAGTTTTTGCTATTTTTTGGGCCAAAATGTATTTTTGATTCTTCAAAATATTATAACTGACCCTCTGATGTAACATGGACTACTTTGATGATGTTTTTCTTACCTTTCTGGACATGGACAGTATACCGTGCACACAGTTTCAATGGAGGGACTGAGAGCTCTAGGGCTAAATCTAAAATATCTTAAACTGTGTTCCAAAGATAAATGGAGGTCATCCTGATTTGGAACGACATGAGGGTAAGTTAATAATGACATAATTTTCATTTTTGGGTGAACCAACCCTTTACATGTAGAGCACAAATTCTGAATATGGGACACCGTACTTGGCTACATATCACGTCATAACCATGAAACAGTGGAGGAACTCCAAGAACACCTCATTCATAAATCCCTGGAATTCCAGCTTGAGTTGGAAAGGCAATAAGGCATAACCTGATACTCTTAATTCATGATGGTGTTACAAATGCAGTCTTCCATTCATCACCCACGCAGATCTGAATGAGGTTGTACGTGCTATTCAGGTCCAGCTTGGAGAAGATGTGAGCCCCACATAGCAGTGTGGCAGGGACCTAGAGTAAGTAGATACAAGTACTACAATCTGGGAATTCATTACCCGTAATCAATGCAGGACCTCAAGCCTCCGTCTTTCTTACCGATGACAAAGAAACTTAATGTGGCTGCAGCTGGTGAAATAGAAGGGCGGATAAATCCCAGTTTGAGAGCCTCCTCGTTGTACTCCTTCATGGCCTTCTGTTCTGATTTGGACAGTTGGTAAATTCCTCCCTTTGGTAGCAAATTGCAGGTCAATTGCACAATCCCAAGACCTATGAGGTGGTAATTCTGTGGCTGCCTGCTTGCCAAAGACATCCTGAAACACCCTGTAATCCGTTGGAATCTCTAGATCTTTCAAGGTTTCTGGAATCTCTATTGTGGTCGAAAAGATAGTCTGCTTCCCTGTTGTTGATAATGGTTGATCTACAGGAGGTGCAGACATTTTCTGAACAGAGGATATAGAGTTTTGGATGCCATCATCACTCCACTTTAGGATCTCACCAGTGCTGTTCTTTACCTTAGGGGAAAGTTGAATCAACCAAGGACATCCCAGGATGATGTTGGCAGTTGATCCAGCCTGCTTCCTTGTTGTTGATAATGGTTGATCTACAGGAGGTGCAGACATTTTCCAAACAGAGGCTATAGAGTTTTGGATGCCATCATTACTCCACTGTAGGATCTCACCAGTGTTGCTCTTTACCTTAGGGGAATGTTGAATCAACCAAGGACATCCCAGGATGATGTTGGCAGTTGATCCATCCAGCACCAGAAAGCAGATGGGCTCTTAATGTGGAAAACCAATGTGGAGTGTTATGGTAGGGGAAGTAGTACTCGATTTTGCCTTTGCCCAGCATAGTGTGAATGTTTAATAGGTTGATAACAGGTTTAATTCTTGAGGTTGAGTTGTCGAAAAAGGTTCCGCGAGATGAAGTTCCCAGCGTATCCTGAGTCAAGCAAGGTTTGCGCTAAAATAGATTGTTTGGCAGTGGTTACCAGTATGGTAGTAAGAGTTAATGGAGTAATCATGGATTTGTAACAGAAAGTTACTCACTGCTGGGCATAGTGGAAGGACAGGACAGGCTGATATCAGATGCCCCACTACTAGGCAGTACAGACAGAGCCTGTTATTGATTCTCCATTGATGCTCCGTACATGTGAGATAGTAAGAGTCAACATGCATCAGTTCTGGAGCTGAAGGTGTAAGAAATCAGTAGAAAGGTACAAAAGTATTGGGGTATGTATATGCCATGGAATACCATGAAAGCCCCCTATTCTTCATAGAACTGGGTTCTGGGGTATGGTGGACAGACAGAAATTGTTGCTCATTTGAAAAAAAAAATAAATAAATCCAAGCCTGCTCAAACTTTACAAAAACTGCTGGAAATGGATTGTATGAAACAGCCAAGTAGAGGGTGCTAACAGACTGATTTACTATTTGACTGCCTAAAAGACTAACAAATTAGAGGATATTTTTATCTAATGCTTCTAAGTTCTGTCATGAAACACTAGATGGCGTGGGCTAACTTAGGGTGTATGTAACAAAGTTTGTTGTTCAGAGAAGAATGAGGCGGGAACTGATAAACATTTGAACATAAGACTTTAATAATGTCTTATGAACTGCCTTTAACTATCATGAACTGCCTTTAACTATCATTTTGCATTATTGACACACTGTTTTCCTAATGAATGTTGTTCAGTTGCTTTGACGTAATGTTTTTTGTTTAAAGCGCTATATAAATAAAGGTGACTTGACTTGACTTAATCAAATAAACAAACACGAAACAAAAGTAAAACTGGCTACCACCTTATGGATGACTGCCACATAAAATATAACAAAACAACAACATAAATAGTCCAGGCTTGGTCGTCTCTCTTCCTTCACTGTCATCACTCCTCCTTTTATCCTTCCGGAGCTCCTTCGTGGGACTTGAGACCAGTGAGTGATTTAGGTGTGACTCATAATCATTTACTCCACAGGCCTCACTCCGTTCCCACAGCTCTTGTACCTGCCCCACTCATCACAGTGTACTCACACTAAGCAATCTGAACCATGCCCAGCATGTCTGACCCCCAAAGTCTGGTTTGTTTGACTTGTGTGATCGCTCCATACCATGCCTGAACGCATTTCGCTGAACTGGCCTACTTGAAAAGTGTGTGATTTACCTGCATCTCTCTTTCTCTAAAAACAATGAAGTTACTTAAAAAAAAACTTTGTTAAATATTTTCACCTTAAAAAACATTAAAGTTAAGTCAAAATTGTCAACTCACACTGACCACACCATATTAATTATATAACAGTGCCACCTATTGGTCAAAAGTAATAAGCAAATAATCATATTACTAGTGATTGTATTTGTTTGTTTGTTTTCAGCAATTTCTACTATAATAATCTAAAAATGTCTTTAACTACTCATCGTTGCAGTTTGTCTGATGTTTCCAGCCATGCTGGCATTATTTATTGTTCCTTCTTTGTGCTTGGCCCCTTAATTGCTGCTTGCAACTGTATTTTTTAATTGTATCCGTCTTATGTTACAAGCTAAATACATATGATGCCATCTGTAACTGCTTATATCTCAATAATGTTTGCAATTAAAAAGGTTTTTAATAAACATTCTGAATAAGTAAAAACTAAAGTGTCATCCCATTTTTTCTTTATTTCCATGTATATTCTCACTGTAGAGCTACACATCTTCATGACAGCCCCTATTATATACTGATCTTAAGGTTTCCTCTTACTAACATTAACAAGCTGAAAAAAGTAAAGAATAACAGTTTAAAAGTGTTTGTCAGCACTTACAGCAGCGGTTCTCAATCCCACATTTTGTATGTTTCTCTTATCGCTTCAGATGGTTGTTCTATTAGAACGCAAGTGCCCTGCGAAGTCATCACAGGATATTCTGGCATGATTCCAGTTCGAAGTGAATGTATATGTTCCATTAAAGTGCATTGAATTGTGCGAGACGTGAATTTAAATTGTATTTATTTACAGAGGTATATGATGTAAAACTTGTCTGTGTGTGAAGACGTTGCACAACGCAAAGCCATGAATAAATGTTCCAAAGTGAAATAGACTTCAACAGATTTCTCCTGCTCAGGTTGTAGGGAGTAGTGAACACTGTAGAGACCATGTCAGTCGGAACAGAGTTCATGCACAGAGCTCACTTCTAATGAGCTGATTATCTAAATCAAGTGTGTTAATAAAAAGAGGCATACAAAATGTGCAGAGCAGGGGGGCACGAGAACCTGAATTGAGAACCGCTGACTTACAGTAATATGATGAAACAGGCAAACACTGCCAGGGACAGGTATAGAGATGAATTCTTAAAGTAGAGGCAGCCAGAAAAATGTTTGATCAGGTTACAATGAGCTGAAGTTCCAAATGACAGAGCATTCCCTCCAGGTGCTTCAAAGCAATTTCAGCTAAACCAGCAGAGTTTTATACCTCATCCGGGCCCAATTCAGCCAATTCTCAGAACAAAGGAAATGTGAATAGTGTTTAGAAAGAACAAATACAGAGCAACTGGGTGGGGGTGGGGGGGTGGACGTAGAAGCCTCAATTTGTTTAAGGCTGCAGTCTGTTGATTCAGAGAAAAGGAAATGTGTGGGAACAGCTTTAAATGATAAATTGTGCATTCTAATCTTTTATTCCTGCTGAAGGGTTTATTAACTGCCCCGCCTTAGTATCCCAGAGAAAGCTGCAAAAATGCCTGTCTGCATTCTGGATAATGATATGCTGGGCTAGCTGCTGTAGAACAGATTTGTATGAGTCTTGTTTCAGTATAGATACTGTTTTTGAACACTTACACTACATTCATACATTCAAAAAAATCTAGGCAACAAGAATAAAAAGCTGGTTCCTGTCGCTGCTGAAAAAAGGTAGAATAGAAATGTGAACAAATCGTGTGAAAGTAAAGATTGAGAAAGCTAAATATAGAACAGAGATGTATGGAGAGTAGACTTGTGCCGGTATTCGGTAATGCGATATATTGCGGTGATTAATATGCACGATATTGTTATCGTGGGCACTACTAAATACCGTGAATAAATGTACATTACAAATTATTCAGAATTTGGAATGCATTTTAAGAATAGTATTCCCATCAGCTGCTCAAAATGCACAACATCACTGTTACTTTCTAAACCATATTTAAATAATTTTAAATAACCATTCAGATTTGTGTTTATTACAGAGCCAACTACTGAAATATTTAGACTTAATATGCTATTTATCTTCAAACATTCTTTCTTTTTTTTTTATTATCTGGACTACAAATGCCCTTGATATTGTTTGAAAGTGTTTTGATCTTTTATTGTTCATTCACACTTTACATTTATGGCTTCATTAGTTAACATAAACTGCCAATGAAAAAATTATTCTGAACATTCATTAATCTTAGGTATTCCAATATTTTAATTGAAAGTTGCAACTGTTATTTAATGAGCTAACAAGAATGAAGACTTGTATTTTTTAACAAAGATTAATAACTTCTATAGCAAATGTAGCTATTGCTCATTGTTTAGCTGTGCACTTATTGAATGAGCACTATGCGATGTCCGAACTGATTACACTATATTTTATGTATTGCACTGTATTTTATGTAAAATAATTTTCTATTTTTAAACCGTCTTAAATTCATTTTAAGTCAATTTTTAAATCATTTTCATTTCCAAGTTCTTAAATTGTGATTTATTTTTGTGATTATTTTTCTTCATGACTTTTTTTGTAATTTCTTTTATGTAAAGTACTTTGAATTACCATTGTGTACGAAATGTGCTATATAAATAAACTTGCCTTGCCTTGAATGTTAATGCATTAACTAAGGTTAACTAATGAGGTCTTATTGTAAAGTGATACCTATTGGTTTTTATAGATGTTTTGCACTTTAATGTGTAAAACATTTAACTTTTATATATTTTTCTGTATTGCTTTATTGTTTTAAATGTTTAGTTGTTTTTGTTATAAAAAACGTTATTTAACCTGTTATACTGTATTATGACCACTTTTTAAAAACAAAATTGCAATACCGTGATAATGCCGTATACCATGATAAAAGCATTATCAATTAACCGCAACAGGAAAATTCGATACCGGCATATCCCTAATGGAGAGGAAGAGAGACAGATCAGAGATACAGCAAGGGGGAGGGTAGTGTGTATGTGTATGTGGAGGAATTATATCAATGGGGTGCTGGTTTTAATGACAGGTTCTGTTTGATTGCATTCCCAGAAAAAAGCACAGCTATTTCTAACTGCCACATAATCAAAACCTGCAAATTTAGGAGAGATGAACAGATAAGAATGCACAACAAAATACGTAAAAGACAGGAAATGTTTAAAAAGAAAGAATATATATTTTGTGAATTATGCGTAGGCATATAGTATGAGTAATGCTACAAAACTATTCTAGAGAATGTTAAGCTAAAATAAAAAAGAACAGGCTCAGACCCACACAATACAAACAATTGGTTTCCAAAAGAACAAGGTTTTGTTTTTGTTTTTTCTTCTTTCTTATTTTTCACTACAGCACTGAGGGAGAGAGAGAGAGAGAGCACAGACCTCCAAAAAAGAACATTGGGGTTGAAGACTATAAGCATTTCTTTCAACATTCCATGCTTGTGTATTCTTCAACCCAGTGGTGGCTGGTGAAAAATTTTCTAGGTAGGGCACCACATCCAAAAACTTTTGCATGCATCCCGGTATGATTTATCCAATTACAACAAAAGAAGTAGTACAGATTGAGGATGATTCCCACAAAACTGTATTTTCTGCAAGCTTTTTTCAAGATAAACAAAAAATAACAATTTTTATAATTCGCAATTTATGTATACAGTGCAACAGCAAAAACGTTAAGGAAAAATAATTGTACATTTGTTTAGATCCTGTAACAAGCCAAGCTGCAATACCAAACATGACCACACGGAGACCCCAACAGACCACTATACCACTCCTTAACCTGACTGTATATAAATATATACCGTATATTTATATACAGTAAATATGTAGCCCATATAGTCAATATAAACAACGCTGACCATCGCAAACTCCTATAACACTTCTTCAACGAGTGTCCATTCTAAAACACTTGCCAGACAGGCGATCATACTGAAATGTGCTTGTGAAAAACACGCACATACATGGTATATTTATTCACAAATTAATAATAATGTGCGTGCCTCATAATGTACTACTCCTGTATGTCACTGTAATCATCTTTACCTCGATTACAGTTGTCATCCATCTAAACTTCAATCGTTTGCTTTATTCGGCCCATACAGACTAGTCCTGGTGTTTGTTCCCACCAATCGCTGTAAAAGTTAAGGTTACGTATGATGACAGACGCACTTTAGTGCTAGCTCTCCCGGAACTCGCAGACTGCACTGCAGTGCGAAAAAAAATCTTATGGAACTCTATGAGAACAGTCTGGGGAATTTTTGGCCAGAGTGAAATCACCCATAAAGGGGCGGTACTCCACAGAACGTGACTTGATGTTATAACCAGAGGCAGAACAAGCAGTCTAGAACAGTGACAGCTGTGATAGAAAACAACTCCCTCGCCCCATGGCCCTAATGAAGAAACAAAGAAACCGCTCCGGTCACTTTAATCAAACAACAAAACACAGCTTTAACAAAGATTAATCTTAATTTAATACAGTGAGCACTATGCAGTGCTATTTTACACTTAATTATACAATTTCTGTACCTGAATAGTGTGTTTTGTTATTGTTGTTGTTGCTTAGGATAATGTTCAAACACAGCCCTTATCCTAACTTGTTCTTTAACTGTCTGTAATATAGTTTGTTGGATCTCACACTAAGGGTTGGGCAATATTGACAAAAATGTATATCTCTATTTTTTTCAATATCTCAATATCGATATTCAGACGATAATTTTGCAATCCTTTAAAGAAATGTGTGCAAATTGGCAAAGAAGGTCCAGTTGGTCTTTTGACATACAATAATGCATTTTACCTATTATTGTATGGAATTACTAGTACATAAAGATATGAGACATTACCAACATGAACCAAGTTACTGTACTAAATATTTATTTTAATACAAGAACAGTGCTTTTTCAGTTCAACATGTATGTAATTAACTTTGTGCTTTGCAAACAGTACTCTGTTAGTAATAGACTAACAACAATTTGACTACCTCTTTAAAAAAGATTTTTTTTGCAAAATGTAAAAATTAGAACACAACACAATATAACATTTTTGTACATTATATTAATATAAAAGATGAGGATAAAAAAAGACAAAAGGAACAAAATAAATAACACAGACACTGCTCTGCAGTATGGCTCCGAGGTTCTGCTGGACCACAGATCGGAGGTTGTGGCATAATAGGTGACCTTCTGCAATTAATGGGACAGCGTTTGTTGACAAGACGTGAACAGTTTTGGTAGAGCTGTTTCACTGAAATATCTCCTTGAAGGCAGATTATATATGGGATCTAAAGTCTGTAACATTTTCTTGAAACCCATCCTTCTCGACTGATTGAATTGGCAACATGGACCTTGCAATAAAACTTGTTACAGAGTTTGTAATCGTTTTCCACTTTTCGCTTTTTTTGTCATATGATGTTTTCTTTGTGAATGTTTCTGCCAAGGTCTGTTGTGTCTGTCCTTTTTTTGTACCGTGTTTGTAGCAGCAGTGCTGTTTTGTTCAGCACGAAGCCTTTAATACTCTTCAAACTTTTTTTGTGCGTGGTATGGAGATGATGGAAGAGGTTGGTTGTGGCGCTCTGCTATACGGCGATCTGCATACGACAAATTCTACAGCTGGGCGACTTTTGTTGCTCATCTTTTTTGTCAAAACCAAACCATTTCCAGGCTAAAGAAGCTGACCTACTTATCGCTGTTAGCTCTTCTGGCACTGGTTTTGAGGATGACTGTGTATTTTTGCTTTCTTCGTTCATTTTTGTATTATTGCTCTCGAAGCTAGATAACAAGTGACTGAGTAACATACGCACAGCACTGTAATGACGTAAGGCGTCAGGGGCACTGAGGCATT